>NC_080400.1:60691547-60996666 GCF_030265065.1 Corythoichthys intestinalis | reverse complement strand
TTAAAAAAGTCATTTAAGCCTTTTCACAGTGAGATCTATGCGATATGGCCGAGAAATGTAATTTTGATGTTAACTCCCAAACCGCTGCGCAGAAGTCAACCAAACTTCACCCAATAGTGTATTGTATCACAATCTAGTAGTTACATTTGAAAATTTTGTTCTAGGACATTTTGTTTGAGCACAATCCTCAAACTTAGGTCAAAAAAGCCATTTAAGCCTTTTCACAGTGAGATCTATGCGATATGGCCGAGAAATGTAATTTTGATGTTAACTCCCAAACCGCTGCGCAGAAGTCAACCAAACTTCACCCATTAGTGTATTGTATCACAATCTAGTAGTTACATGTGGAAATTTGGTTATAGGACATTTGATTTGAGCGCAATCCTCAAACTTAGGTCAAAAAAGCCATTTAAGCCTTTTCACAGTGAGATCTATGCGATATGGCCGAGAAATGTAATATTGATGTTAACTCCCAAACCGCTGCGCAGAAGTCAACCAAACTTCACCCAATAGTGTATTGTATCACATTCTAGTAGTTACATTTGAAAATTTCGTTCTAGGACATTTGGTTTGAGCGCAATTATTAAACTTAGGTCAAAAAAGCCATTTAAGCCTTTTCACAGTGAGATCTATGCGATATGGCCGAGAAATGTAATTTTGATGTTAACTCCCAAACCGCTACGCAGAAGTAAACCAAACTTCACCCATTAGTGTATTGTATCACAATCTAGTAGTTACATGTGGAAATTTGGTTCTAGGACATTTGATTTTAGCGCAATCCTCAAACTTAGGTCAAAAAAGCCATTTAAGCCTTTTCACAGTGAGATCTATGCGATATGGCCGAGAAATGTAATTTAATGTTAACTCCCAAACCGCTGCGCAGAAGTCAACCAAACTTCACCCAATAGTGTATTGTATCACAATCTAGTAGTTACATTTGAAAATTTTGTTCTAGGAAATTTTGTTTGAGCGCAATCATCAAACTTAATTAAAAAAGTCATTTAAGCCTTTTCACAGTGAGATCTATGCGATATGGCCGAGAAATGTAATTTTGATGTTAACTCCCAAACCGCTGCGCAGAAGTCAACCAAACTTCACCCATTAGTGTATTGTATCACAATCTAGTAGTTACATGTGGAAATTTGGTTCTAGGACATTTGATTTGAGCGCAATCCTCAAACTTAGGTCAAAAAAGCCATTTAAGCCTTTTCACAGTGAGATCTATGCGATATGGCCGAGAAATGTAATTTTGATGTTAACTCCCAAACCGCTGCGCAGAAGTCAACCAAACTTCACCCAATAGTGTATTGTATCACATTCTAGTAGTTACATTTTAAAATTTCGTTCTAGGACATTTGGTTTGAGCGCAATTATTAAACTTAGGTCAAAAAAGCCATTTAAGCCTTTTCACAGTGAGATCTATGCGATATGGCCGAGAAATGTAATTTTGATGTTAACTCCCAAACCGCTGCGCAGAAGTAAACCAAACTTCACCCATTAGTGTATTGTATCACAATCTAGTAGTTACATGTGGAAATTTGGTTCTAGGACATTTGATTTGAGCGCAATCCTCAAACTTAGGTCAAAAAAGCCATTTAAGCCTTTTCACAGTGAGATCTATGCGATATGGCCGAGAAATGTAATTTTGATGTTAACTCCCAAACCGCTGCGCTGAAGTCAACCAAACTTCACCCAATAGTGTATTGTATCACAATCTAGTAGTTACATTTGAAAATTTTGTTCTAGGACATTTTGTTTGAACGCAATCATCAAACTTAATTAAAAAAGTCATTTAAGCCTTTTCACAGTGAGATCTATGCGATATGGCCGAGAAATGTAATTTTGATGTTAACTCCCAAACCGCTGCGCAGAAGTCAACCAAACTTCACCCAATAGTGTATTGTATCACAATCTAGTAGTTACATTTAAAAATTTTGTTCTAGGACATTTTGTTTGAACGCAATCATCAAACTTAATTAAAAAAGTCATTTAAGCCTTTTCACAGTGAGATCTATGCGATATGGCCGAGAAATGTAATTTTGATGTTAACTCCCAAACCGCTGCGCAGAAGTCAACCAAACTTCACCCATTAGTGTATTGTATCACAATCTAGTAGTTACATGTGGAAATTTGGTTATAGGACATTTGATTTGAGCGCAATCCTCAAACTTAGGTCAAAAAAGCCATTTAAGCCTTTTCACAGTGAGATCTATGCGATATGGCCGAGAAATGTAATTTTGATGTTAACTCCCAAACCGCTGCGCAGAAGTCAACCAAACTTCACCCAATAGTGTATTGTATCACAATCTAGTAGTTACATTTGAAAATTTTGTTCTAGGAAATTTTGTTTGAGCGCAATCATCAAACTTAATTAAAAAAGTCATTTAAGCCTTTTCACAGTGAGATCTATGCGATATGGCCGAGAAATGTAATTTTGATGTTAACTCCCAAACCGCTGCGCAGAAGTCAACCAAACTTCACCCAATAGTGTATTGTATCACAATCTAGTAGTTACGTTTGAAAATTTTGTTCTAGGACATTTTGTTTGAACGCAATCATCAAACTTAATTAAAAAAGTCATTTAAGCCTTTTCACAGTGAGATCTATGCGATATGGCCGAGAAATGTAATTTTGATGTTAACTCCCAAACCGCTGCGCAGAAGTCAACCAAACTTCACCCAATAGTGTATTGTATCACAATCTAGTAGTTACATTTGAAAATTTTGTTCTAGGAAATTTTGTTTGAGCGCAATCATCAAACTTAATTAAAAAAGTCATTTAAGCCTTTTCACAGTGAGATCTATGCGATATGGCCGAGAAATGTAATTTTGATGTTAACTCCCAAACCGCTGCGCAGAAGTCAACCAAACTTCATCCAATAGTGTATTGTATCACAATCTAGTAGTTACATTTGAAAATTTTGTTTTAGGAAATTTTGTTTGAGCGCAATCATCAAACTTAATTAAAAAAGTCATTTAAGCCTTTTCACAGTGAGATCTATGCGATATGGCCGAGAAATGTAATTTTGATGTTCACTCCCAAACCGCTGCGCAGAAGTCAACCAAACTTCACCCATTAGTGTATTGTATCACAATCTAGTAGTTACATGTGGAAATTTGGTTATAGGACATTTGATTTGAGCCCAATCCTCAAACTTAGGTCAAAAAAGCCATTTAAGCCTTTTCACAGTGAGATCTATGCGATATGGCCGAGAAATGTAATTTTGATGTTAACTCCCAAACCGCTGCGCAGAAGTCAACCAAACTTCACCCAATAGTGTATTGTATCACATTCTAGTAGTTACATTTTAAAATTTCGTTCAAGGACATTTGGTTTGAGCGCAATTATTAAACTTAGGTCAAAAAAGCCATTTAAGCCTTTTCACAGTGAGATCTATGCGATATGGCCGAGAAATGTAATTTTGATGTTAACTCCCAAACCGCTGCGCAGAAGTAAACCAAACTTCACCCATTAGTGTATTGTATCACAATCTAGTAGTTACATGTGGAAATTTGGTTCTAGGACATTTGATTTGAGCGCAATCCTCAAACTTAGGTCAAAAAAGCCATTTAAGCCTTTTCACAGTGAGATCTATGCGATATGGCCGAGAAATGTAATTTTGATGTTAACTCCCAAACCGCTGCGCAGAAGTCAACCAAACTTCACCCAATAGTGTATTGTATCACATTCTAGTAGTTACATTTGAAAATTTCGTTCTAGGACATTTGGTTTAGCGCAATTATTAAACTTAATTAAAAAAGTCATTTAAGCCTTTTCACAGTGAGATCTATGCGATATGGCCGAGAAATGTAATTTTGATGTTAACTCCCAAACCGCTGCGCAGAAGTCAACCAAACTTCACCCAATAGTGTATTGTATCACAATCTAGTAGTTACATTTGAAAATTTTGTTCTAGGACATTTTGTTTCAGCACAATCCTCAAACTTAGGTCAAAAAAGCCATTTAAGCCTTTTCACAGTGAGATCTATGCGATATGGCCGAGAAATGTAATTTTGATGTTAACTCCCAAACCGCTGCGCAGAAGTCAACCAAACTTCACCCATTAGTGTATTGTATCACAATCTAGTAGTTACATGTGGAAATTTGGTTATAGGACATTTGGTTTGAGCGCAATCCTCAAACTTAGGTCAAAAAAGCCATTTAAGCCTTTTCACAGTGAGATCTATGCGATATGGCCGAGAAATGTAATTTTGATGTTAACTCCCAAACCGCTGCGCAGAAGTCAACCAAACTTCACCCAATAGTGTATTGTATCACATTCTAGTAGTTACATTTGAACATTTCGTTCTAGGACATTTGGTTTGAGCGCAATCCTCAAACTTAGGTCAAAAAAGCCATTTAAGCCTTTTCACAGTGAGATCTATGCGATATGGCCGAGAAATGTAATTTTGATGTTAACTCCCAAACCGCTGCGCAGAAGTCAACCAAACTTCACCCAATAGTGTATTGTATCACAATCTAGTAGTTACATTTGAAAATTTTGTTCTAGGACATTTTGTTTGAACGCAATCATCAAACTTAATTAAAAAAGTCATTTAAGCCTTTTCACAGTGAGATCTATGCGATATGGCCGAGAAATGTAATTTTGATGTTAACTCCCAAACCGCTGCGCAGAAGTCAACCAAACTTCACCCAATAGTGTATTGTATCACAATCTAGTAGTTGCATTTAAAAATTTTGTTCTAGGACATTTTGTTTGAGCGCAATCCTCAAACTTAGGTCAAAAAAGCCATTTAAGCCTTTTCACAGTGAGATCTATGCGATATGGCCGAGAAATGTAATTTTGATGTTAACTCCCAAACCGCTGCGCAGAAGTCAACCAAACTTCACCCAATAGTGTATTGTATCACAATCTAGTAGTTACATTTGAAAATTTTGTTCTAGGACATTTTGTTTGAACGCAATCATCAAACTTAATTAAAAAAGTCATTTAAGCCTTTTCACAGTGAGATCTATGCGATATGGCCGAGAAATGTAATTTTGATGTTAACTCCCAAACCGCTGTGCAGAAGTCAACCAAACTTCACCCAATAGTGTATTGTATCACAATCTAGTAGTTACATTTGAAAATTTTGTTCTAGAAAATTTTGTTTGAGCGCAATCATCAAACTTAATTAAAAAAGTCATTTAAGCCTTTTCACAGTGAGATCTATGCGATATGGCCGAGAAATGTAATTTTGATGTTAACTCCCAAACCGCTGCGCAGAAGTCAACCAAACTTCACCCATTAGTGTATTTTATCACAATCTAGTAGTTACATGTGGAAATTTGGTTCTAGGACATTTGATTTGAGCGCAATCCTCAAACTTAGGTCAAAAAAGCCATTTAAGCCTTTTCACAGTGAGATCTATGCGATATGGCCGAGAAATGTAATTTTGATGTTAACTCCCAAACCAATGTGCAGAAGTCAACCAAACTTCACCCAATAGTGTATTGTATCACAATCTAGTAGTTACATTTAAAAATTTTGTTCTAGGACATTTTGTTTGAACGCAATCATCAAACTTAATTAAAAAAGTCATTTAAGCCTTTTCACAGTGAGATCTATGCGATATGGCCGAGAAATGTAATTTTGATGTTAACTCCCAAACCGCTGCGCAGAAGTCAACCAAACTTCACCCATTAGTGTATTTTATCACAATCTAGTAGTTACATGTGGAAATTTGGTTCTAGGACATTTGATTTGAGCGCAATCCTCAAACTTAGGTCAAAAAAGCCATTTAAGCCTTTTCACAGTGAGATCTATGCGATATGGCCGAGAAATGTAATTTTGATGTTAACTCCCAAACCGCTGCGCAGAAGTCAACCAAACTTCACCCAATAGTGTATTGTATCACATTCTAGTAGTTACATTTTAAAATTTCGTTCTAGGACATTTGGTTTGAGCGCAATTATTAAACTTAGGTCAAAAAAGCCATTTAAGCCTTTTCACAGTGAGATCTATGCGATATGGCCGAGAAATGTAATTTTGATGTTAACTCCCAAACCGCTGCGCAGAAGTAAACCAAACTTCACCCATTAGTGTATTGTATCACAATCTAGTAGTTACATGTGGAAATTTGGTTCTAGGACATTTGATTTGAGCGCAATCCTCAAACTTAGGTCAAAAAAGCCATTTAAGCCTTTTCACAGTGAGATCTATGCGATATGGCCGAGAAATGTAATTTTGATGTTAACTCCCAAACCGCTGCGCTGAAGTCAACCAAACTTCACCCAATAGTGTATTGTATCACAATCTAGTAGTTACATTTGAAAATTTTGTTCTAGGACATTTTGTTTGAACGCAATCATCAAACATTAAAAAAGTCATTTAAGCCTTTTCACAGTGAGATCTATGCGATATGGCCGAGAAATGTAATTTAATGTTAACTCCCAAACCGCTGCGCAGAAGTCAACCAAACTTCACCCAATAGTGTATTGTATCACAATCTAGTAGTTACATTTAAAAATTTTGTTCTAGGACATTTTGTTTGAACGCAATCATCAAACTTAATTAAAAAAGTCATTTAAGCCTTTTCACAGTGAGATCTATGCGATATGGCCGAGAAATGTAATTTTGATGTTAACTCCCAAACCGCTGCGCAGAAGTCAACCAAACTTCACCCATTAGTGTATTGTATCACAATCTAGTAGTTACATGTGGAAATTTGGTTATAGGACATTTGATTTGAGCGCAATCCTCAAACTTAGGTCAAAAAAGCCATTTAAGCCTTTTCACAGTGAGATCTATGCGATATGGCCGAGAAATGTAATTTTGATGTTAACTCCCAAACCGCTGCGCAGAAGTCAACCAAACTTCACCCAATAGTGTATTGTATCACAATCTAGTAGTTACATTTGAAAATTTTGTTCTAGGAAATTTTGTTTGAGCGCAATCATCAAACTTAATTAAAAAAGTCATTTAAGCCTTTTCACAGTGAGATCTATGCGATATGGCCGAGAAATGTAATTTTGATGTTCACTCCCAAACCGCTGCGCAGAAGTCAACCAAACTTCACCCATTAGTGTATTGTATCACAATCTAGTAGTTACATGTGGAAATTTGGTTATAGGACATTTGATTTGAGCGCAATCCTCCAACTTAGGTCAAAAAAGCCATTTAAGCCTTTTCACAGTGAGATCTATGCGATATGGCCGAGAAATGTAATTTTGATGTTAACTCCCAAACCGCTGTTCAGAAGTCAACCAAACTTCACCCAATAGTGTATTGTATCACATTCTAGTAGTTACATTTGAAAATTTCGTTCTAGGACATTTGGTTTGAGCGCAATCCTCAAACTTAGGTCAAAAAAGCCATTTAAGCCTTTTCACAGTGAGATCTATGCGATATGGCCGAGAAATGTAATTTTGATGTTAACTCCCAAACCGCTGCGCAGAAGTCAACCAAACTTCACCCAATAGTGTATTGTATCACAATCTAGTAGTTACATTTGAAAATTTTGTTCTAGGACATTTTGTTTGAACGCAATCATCAAACTTAATTAAAAAAGTCATTTAAGCCTTTTCACAGTGAGATCTATGCGATATGGCCGAGAAATGTAATTTTGATGTTAACTCCCAAACCGCTGCGCAGAAGTCAACCAAACTTCACCCAATAGTGTATTGTATCACAATCTAGTAGTTACATTTAAAAATTTTGTTCTAGGACATTTTGTTTGAGCGCAATCCTCAAACTTAGGTCAAAAAAGCCATTTAAGCCTTTTCACAGTGAGATCTATGCGATATGGCCGAGAAATGTAATTTTGATGTTAACTCCCAAACCGCTGCGCAGAAGTCAACCAAACTTCACCCAATAGTGTATTGTATCACAATCTAGTAGTTACATTTAAAAATTTTGTTCTAGGACATTTTGTTTGAACGCAATCATCAAACTTAATTAAAAAAGTCATTTAAGCCTTTTCACAGTGAGATCTATGCGATATGGCCGAGAAATGTAATTTTGATGTTAACTCCCAAACCGCTGTGCAGAAGTCAACCAAACTTCACCCAATAGTGTATTGTATCACAATCTAGTAGTTACATTTGAAAATTTTGTTCTAGAAAATTTTGTTTGAGCGCAATCATCAAACTTAATTAAAAAAGTCATTTAAGCCTTTTCACAGTGAGATCTATGCGATATGGCCGAGAAATGTAATTTTGATGTTAACTCCCAAACCGCTGCGCAGAAGTCAACCAAACTTCACCCATTAGTGTATTTTATCACAATCTAGTAGTTACATGTGGAAATTTGGTTCTAGGACATTTGATTTGAGCGCAATCCTCAAACTTAGGTCAAAAAAGCCATTTAAGCCTTTTCACAGTGAGATCTATGCGATATGGCCGAGAAATGTAATTTTGATGTTAACTCCCAAACCAATGTGCAGAAGTCAACCAAACTTCACCCAATAGTGTATTGTATCACAATCTAGTAGTTACATTTAAAAATTTTGTTCTAGGACATTTTGTTTGAACGCAATCATCAAACTTAATTAAAAAAGTCATTTAAGCCTTTTCACAGTGAGATCTATGCGATATGGCCGAGAAATGTAATTTTGATGTTAACTCCCAAACCGCTGCGCAGAAGTCAACCAAACTTCACCCATTAGTGTATTTTATCACAATCTAGTAGTTACATGTGGAAATTTGGTTCTAGGACATTTGATTTGAGCGCAATCCTCAAACTTATGTCAAAAAAGCCATTTAAGCCTTTTCACAGTGAGATCTATGCGATATGGCCGAGAAATGTAATTTTGATGTTAACTCCCAAACCGCTGCGCAGAAGTCAACCAAACTTCACCCAATAGTGTATTGTATCACATTCTAGTAGTTACATTTTAAAATTTCGTTCTAGGACATTTGGTTTGAGCGCAATTATTAAACTTAGGTCAAAAAAGCCATTTAAGCCTTTTCACGGTGAGATCTATGCGATATGGCCGAGAAATGTAATTTTGATGTTAACTCCCAAACCGCTGCGCAGAAGTAAACCAAACTTCACCCATTAGTGTATTGTATCACAATCTAGTAGTTACATGTGGAAATTTGGTTCTAGGACATTTGATTTGAGCGCAATCCTCAAACTTAGGTCAAAAAAGCCATTTAAGCCTTTTCACAGTGAGATCTATGCGATATGGCCGAGAAATGTAATTTTGATGTTAACTCCCAAACCGCTGCGCTGAAGTCAACCAAACTTCACCCAATAGTGTATTGTATCACAATCTAGTAGTTACATTTGAAAATTTTGTTCTAGGACATTTTGTTTGAACGCAATCATCAAACTTAATTAAAAAAGTCATTTAAGCCTTTTCACAGTGAGATCTATGCGATATGGCCGAGAAATGTAATTTTGATGTTAACTCCCAAACCGCTGCGCAGAAGTCAACCAAACTTCACCCAATAGTGTATTGTATCACAATCTAGTAGTTACATTTAAAAATTTTGTTCTAGGACATTTTGTTTGAACGCAATCATCAAACTTAATTAAAAAAGTCATTTAAGCCTTTTCACAGTGAGATCTATGCGATATGGCCGAGAAATGTAATTTTGATGTTAACTCCCAAACCGCTGCGCAGAAGTCAACCAAACTTCACCCATTAGTGTATTGTATCACAATCTAGTAGTTACATGTGGAAATTTGGTTATAGGACATTTGATTTGAGCGCAATCCTCAAACTTAGGTCAAAAACGCCATTTAAGCCTTTTCACAGTGAGATCTATGCGATATGGCCGAGAAATGTAATTTTGATGTTAACTCCCAAACCGCTGCGCAGAAGTCAACCAAACTTCACCCAATAGTGTATTGTATCACAATCTAGTAGTTACATTTGAAAATTTTGTTCTAGGAAATTTTGTTTGAGCGCAATCATCAAACTTAATTAAAAAAGTCATTTAAGCCTTTTCACAGTGAGATCTATGCGATATGGCCGAGAAATGTAATTTTGATGTTCACTCCCAAACCGCTGCGCAGAAGTCAACCAATCTTCACCCATTAGTGTATTGTATCACAATCTAGTAGTTACATGTGGAAATTTGGTTATAGGACATTTGATTTGAGCGCAATCCTCCAACTTAGGTCAAAAAAGCCATTTAAGCCTTTTCACAGTGAGATCTATGCGATATGGCCGAGAAATGTAATTTTGATGTTAACTCCCAAACCGCTGCGCAGAAGTCAACCAAACTTCACCTATTAGTGTATTGTATCACAATCTAGTAGTTACATTTGAAAATTTCGTTCTAGGACATTTGGTTTGAGCGCAATCATCAAACTTAATTAAAAAAGTCATTTAAGCCTTTTCACAGTGAGATCTATGCGATATGGCCGAGAAATGTAATTTTGATGTTAACTCCCAAACCGCTGCGCAGAAGTCAACCAAACTTCACCCAATAGTGTATTGTATCACAATCTAGTAGTTACATTTGAAAATTTTGTTCTAGGAAATTTTGTTTGAGCGCAATCATCAAACTTAATTAAAAAAGTCATTTAAGCCTTTTCACAGTGAGATCTATGCGATATGGCCGAGAAATGTAATTTTGATGTTAACTCCCAAACCGCTGCGCAGAAGTCAACCAAACTTCATCCAATAGTGTATTGTATCACAATCTAGTAGTTACATTTGAAAATTTTGTTTTAGGAAATTTTGTTTGAGCGCAATCATCAAACTTAATTAAAAAAGTCATTTAAGCCTTTTCACAGTGAGATCTATGCGATATGGCCGAGAAATGTAATTTTGATGTTAACTCCCAAACCGCTGTGCAGAAGTCAACCAAACTTCACCCAATAGTGTATTGTATCACAATCTAGTAGTTACATTTTAAAATTTCGTTCAAGGACATTTGGTTTGAGCGCAATTATTAAACTTAGGTCAAAAAAGCCATTTAAGCCTTTTCACAGTGAGATCTATGCGATATGGCCGAGAAATGTAATTTTGATGTTAACTCCCAAACCGCTGCGCAGAAGTAAACCAAACTTCACCCATTAGTGTATTGTATCACAATCTAGTAGTTACATGTGGAAATTTGGTTCTAGGACATTTGATTTGAGCGCAATCCTCAAACTTAGGTCAAAAAAGCCATTTAAGCCTTTTCACAGTGAGATCTATGCGATATGGCCGAGAAATGTAATTTTGATGTTAACTCCCAAACCGCTGCGCAGAAGTCAACCAAACTTCACCCAATAGTGTATTGTATCACATTCTAGTAGTTACATTTGAAAATTTCGTTCTAGGACATTTGGTTTGAGCGCAATTATTAAACTTAATTAAAAAAGTCATTTAAGCCTTTTCACAGTGAGATCTATGCGATATGGCCGAGAAATGTAATTTTGATGTTAACTCCCAAACCGCTGCGCAGAAGTCAACCAAACTTCACCCAATAGTGTATTGTATCACAATCTAGTAGTTACATTTGAAAATTTTGTTCTAGGACATTTTGTTTGAGCACAATCCTCAAACTTAGGTCAAAAAAGCCATTTAAGCCTTTTCACAGTGAGATCTATGCGATATGGCCGAGAAATGTAATTTTGATGTTAACACCCAAACCGCTGCGCAGAAGTCAACCAAACTTCACCCATTAGTGTATTGTATCACAATCTAGTAGTTACATGTGGAAATTTGGTTATAGGACATTTGGTTTGAGCGCAATCCTCAAACTTAGGTCAAAAAAGCCATTTAAGCCTTTTCACAGTGAGATCTATGCGATATGGCCGAGAAATGTAATTTTGATGTTAACTCCCAAACCGCTGCGCAGAAGTCAACCAAACTTCACCCAATAGTGTATTGTATCACATTCTAGTAGTTACATTTGAAAATTTCGTTCTAGGACATTTGGTTTGAGCGCAATCCTCAAACTTAGGTCAAAAAAGCCATTTAAGCCTTTTCACAGTGAGATCTATGCGATATGGCCGAGAAATGTAATTTTGATGTTAACTCCCAAACCGCTGCGCAGAAGTCAACCAAACTTCACCCAATAGTGTATTGTATCACAATCTAGTAGTTACATTTGAAAATTTTGTTCTAGGACATTTTGTTTGAACGCAATCATCAAACTTAATTAAAAAAGTCATTTAAGCCTTTTCACAGTGAGATCTATGCGATATGGCCGAGAAATGTAATTTTGATGTTAACTCCCAAACCGCTGCGCAGAAGTAAACCAAACTTCACCCAATAGTGTATTGTATCACAATCTAGTAGTTACATTTAAAAATTTTGTTCTAGGACATTTTGTTTGAGCGCAATCCTCAAACTTAGGTCAAAAAAGCCATTTAAGCCTTTTCACAGTGAGATCTATGCGATATGGCCGAGAAATGTAATTTTGATGTTAACTCCCAAACCGCTGCGCAGAAGTCAACCAAACTTCACCCAATAGTGTATTGTATCACAATCTAGTAGTTACATTTGAAAATTTTGTTCTAGGACATTTTGTTTGAACGCAATCATCAAACTTAATTAAAAAAGTCATTTAAGCCTTTTCACAGTGAGATCTATGCGATATGGCCGAGAAATGTAATTTTGATGTTAACTCCCAAACCGCTGCGCAGAAGTCAACCAAACTTCACCCAATAGTGTATTGTATCACAATCTAGTAGTTACGTTTGAAAATTTTGTTCTAGGACATTTTGTTTGAACGCAATCATCAAACTTAATTAAAAAAGTCATTTAAGCCTTTTCACAGTGAGATCTATGCGATATGGCCGAGAAATGTAATTTTGATGTTAACTCCCAAACCGCTGCGCAGAAGTCAACCAAACTTCACCCAATAGTGTATTGTATCACAATCTAGTAGTTACATTTGAAAATTTTGTTCTAGGAAATTTTGTTTGAGCGCAATCATCAAACTTAATTAAAAAAGTCATTTAAGCCTTTTCACAGTGAGATCTATGCGATATGGCCGAGAAATGTAATTTTGATGTTAACTCCCAAACCGCTGCGCAGAAGTCAACCAAACTTCATCCAATAGTGTATTGTATCACAATCTAGTAGTTACATTTGAAAATTTTGTTTTAGGAAATTTTGTTTGAGCGCAATCATCAAACTTAATTAAAAAAGTCATTTAAGCCTTTTCACAGTGAGATCTATGTGATATGGCCGAGAAATGTAATTTTGATGTTCACTCCCAAACCGCTGCGCAGAAGTCAACCAAACTTCACCCATTAGTGTATTGTATCACAATCTAGTAGTTACATGTGGAAATTTGGTTATAGGACATTTGATTTGAGCCCAATCCTCAAACTTAGGTCAAAAAAGCCATTTAAGCCTTTTCACAGTGAGATCTATGCGATATGGCCGAGAAATGTAATTTTGATGTTAACTCCCAAACCGCTGCGCAGAAGTCAACCAAACTTCACCCAATAGTGTATTGTATCACATTCTAGTAGTTACATTTTAAAATTTCGTTCAAGGACATTTGGTTTGAGCGCAATTATTAAACTTAGGTCAAAAAAGCCATTTAAGCCTTTTCACAGTGAGATCTATGCGATATGGCCGAGAAATGTAATTTTGATGTTAACTCCCAAACCGCTGCGCAGAAGTCAACCAAACTTCACCCATTAGTGTATTGTATCACAATCTAGTAGTTACATTTGAAAATTTTGTTCTAGGAAATTTTGTTTGAGCGCAATCATCAAACTTAATTAAAAAAGTCATTTAAGCCTTTTCACAGTGAGATCTATGCGATATGGCCGAGAAATGTAATTTTGATGTTCACTCCCAAACCGCTGCGCAGAAGTCAACCAAACTTCACCCATTAGTGTATTGTATCACAATCTAGTAGTTACATGTGGAAATTTGGTTATAGGACATTTGATTTGAGCCCAATCCTCAAACTTAGGTCAAAAAAGCCATTTAAGCCTTTTCACAGTGAGATCTATGCGATATGGCCGAGAAATGTAATTTTGATGTTAACTCCCAAACCGCTGCGCAGAAGTCAACCAAACTTCACCCAATAGTGTATTGTATCACATTCTAGTAGTTACATTTTAAAATTTCGTTCAAGGACATTTGGTTTGAGCGCAATTATTAAACTTAGGTCAAAAAAGCCATTTAAGCCTTTTCACAGTGAGATCTATGCGATATGGCCGAGAAATGTAATTTTGATGTTAACTCCCAAACCGCTGCGCAGAAGTAAACCAAACTTCACCCATTAGTGTATTGTATCACAATCTAGTAGTTACATGTGGAAATTTGGTTCTAGGACATTTGATTTGAGCGCAATCCTCAAACTTAGGTCAAAAAAGCCATTTAAGCCTTTTCACAGTGAGATCTATGCGATATGGCCGAGAAATGTAATTTTGATGTTAACTCCCAAACCGCTGCGCAGAAGTCAACCAAACTTCACCCAATAGTGTATTGTATCACATTCTAGTAGTTACATTTGAAAATTTCGTTCTAGGACATTTGGTTTGAGCGCAATTATTAAACTTAATTAAAAAAGTCATTTAAGCCTTTTCACAGTGAGATCTATGCGATATGGCCGAGAAATGTAATTTTGATGTTAACTCCCAAACCGCTGCGCAGAAGTCAACCAAACTTCACCCAATAGTGTATTGTATCACAATCTAGTAGTTACATTTGAAAATTTTGTTCTAGGACATTTTGTTTGAGCACAATCCTCAAACTTAGGTCAAAAAAGCCATTTAAGCCTTTTCACAGTGAGATCTATGCGATATGGCCGAGAAATGTAATTTTGATGTTAACACCCAAACCGCTGCGCAGAAGTCAACCAAACTTCACCCATTAGTGTATTGTATCACAATCTAGTAGTTACATGTGGAAATTTGGTTATAGGACATTTGGTTTGAGCGCAATCCTCAAACTTAGGTCAAAAAAGCCATTTAAGCCTTTTCACAGTGAGATCTATGCGATATGGCCGAGAAATGTAATTTTGATGTTAACTCCCAAACCGCTGCGCAGAAGTCAACCAAACTTCACCCAATAGTGTATTGTATCACATTCTAGTAGTTACATTTGAAAATTTCGTTCTAGGACATTTGGTTTGAGCGCAATCCTCAAACTTAGGTCAAAAAAGCCATTTAAGCCTTTTCACAGTGAGATCTATGCGATATGGCCGAGAAATGTAATTTTGATGTTAACTCCCAAACCGCTGCGCAGAAGTCAACCAAACTTCACCCAATAGTGTATTGTATCACAATCTAGTAGTTACATTTGAAAATTTTGTTCTAGGACATTTTGTTTGAACGCAATCATCAAACTTAATTAAAAAAGTCATTTAAGCCTTTTCACAGTGAGATCTATGCGATATGGCCGAGAAATGTAATTTTGATGTTAACTCCCAAACCGCTGCGCAGAAGTAAACCAAACTTCACCCAATAGTGTATTGTATCACAATCTAGTAGTTACATTTAAAAATTTTGTTCTAGGACATTTTGTTTGAGCGCAATCCTCAAACTTAGGTCAAAAAAGCCATTTAAGCCTTTTCACAGTGAGATCTATGCGATATGGCCGAGAAATGTAATTTTGATGTTAACTCCCAAACCGCTGCGCAGAAGTCAACCAAACTTCACCCAATAGTGTATTGTATCACAATCTAGTAGTTACATTTGAAAATTTTGTTCTAGGACATTTTGTTTGAACGCAATCATCAAACTTAATTAAAAAAGTCATTTAAGCCTTTTCACAGTGAGATCAATGCGATATGGCCGAGAAATGTAATTTTGATGTTAACTCCCAAACCGCTGCGCAGAAGTCAACCAAACTTCACCCAATAGTGTATTGTATCACAATCTAGTAGTTACGTTTGAAAATTTTGTTCTAGGACATTTTGTTTGAACGCAATCATCAAACTTAATTAAAAAAGTCATTTAAGCCTTTTCACAGTGAGATCTATGCGATATGGCCGAGAAATGTAATTTTGATGTTAACTCCCAAACCGCTGCGCAGAAGTCAACCAAACTTCACCCAATAGTGTATTGTATCACAATCTAGTAGTTACATTTGAAAATTTTGTTCTAGGAAATTTTGTTTGAGCGCAATCATCAAACTTAATTAAAAAAGTCATTTAAGCCTTTTCACAGTGAGATCTATGCGATATGGCCGAGAAATGTAATTTTGATGTTAACTCCCAAACCGCTGCGCAGAAGTCAACCAAACTTCATCCAATAGTGTATTGTATCACAATCTAGTAGTTACATTTGAAAATTTTGTTTTAGGAAATTTTGTTTGAGCGCAATCATCAAACTTAATTAAAAAAGTCATTTAAGCCTTTTCACAGTGAGATCTATGTGATATGGCCGAGAAATGTAATTTTGATGTTCACTCCCAAACCGCTGCGCAGAAGTCAACCAAACTTCACCCATTAGTGTATTGTATCACAATCTAGTAGTTACATGTGGAAATTTGGTTATAGGACATTTGATTTGAGCCCAATCCTCAAACTTAGGTCAAAAAAGCCATTTAAGCCTTTTCACAGTGAGATCTATGCGATATGGCCGAGAAATGTAATTTTGATGTTAACTCCCAAACCGCTGCGCAGAAGTCAACCAAACTTCACCCAATAGTGTATTGTATCACATTCTAGTAGTTACATTTTAAAATTTCGTTCAAGGACATTTGGTTTGAGCGCAATTATTAAACTTAGGTCAAAAAAGCCATTTAAGCCTTTTCACAGTGAGATCTATGCGATATGGCCGAGAAATGTAATTTTGATGTTAACTCCCAAACCGCTGCGCAGAAGTCAACCAAACTTCACCCATTAGTGTATTGTATCACAATCTAGTAGTTACATGTGGAAATTTGGTTATAGGACATTTGGTTTGAGCGCAATCCTCAAACTTAGGTCAAAAAAGCCATTTAAGCCTTTTCACAGTGAGATCTATGCGATATGGCCGAGAAATGTAATTTTGATGTTAACTCCCAAACCGCTGCGCAGAAGTCAACCAAACTTCACCCAATAGTGTATTGTATCACAATCTAGTAGTTACATTTAAAAATTTTGTTCTAGGACATTTTGTTTGAGCGCAATCCTCAAACTTAGGTCAAAAAAGCCATTTAAGCCTTTTCACAGTGAGATCTATGCGATATGGCCGAGAAATGTAATTTTGATGTTAACTCCCAAACCGCTGCGCAGAAGTCAACCAAACTTCACCCAATAGTGTATTGTATCACAATCTAGTAGTTACATTTAAAAATTTTGTTCTAGGACATTTTGTTTGAACGCAATCATCAAACTTAATTAAAAAAGTCATTTAAGCCTTTTCACAGTGAGATCTATGCGATATGGCCGAGAAATGTAATTTTGATGTTAACTCCCAAACCGCTGTGCAGAAGTCAACCAAACTTCACCCAATAGTGTATTGTATCACAATCTAGTAGTTACATTTGAAAATTTTGTTCTAGAAAATTTTGTTTGAGCGCAATCATCAAACTTAATTAAAAAAGTCATTTAAGCCTTTTCACAGTGAGATCTATGCGATATGGCCGAGAAATGTAATTTTGATGTTAACTCCCAAACCGCTGCGCAGAAGTCAACCAAACTTCACCCATTAGTGTATTTTATCACAATCTAGTAGTTACATGTGGAAATTTGGTTCTAGGACATTTGATTTGAGCGCAATCCTCAAACTTAGGTCAAAAAAGCCATTTAAGCCTTTTCACAGTGAGATCTATGCGATATGGCCGAGAAATGTAATTTTGATGTTAACTCCCAAACCAATGTGCAGAAGTCAACCAAACTTCACCCAATAGTGTATTGTATCACAATCTAGTAGTTACATTTAAAAATTTTGTTCTAGGACATTTTGTTTGAACGCAATCATCAAACTTAATTAAAAAAGTCATTTAAGCCTTTTCACAGTGAGATCTATGCGATATGGCCGAGAAATGTAATTTTGATGTTAACTCCCAAACCGCTGCGCAGAAGTCAACCAAACTTCACCCATTAGTGTATTTTATCACAATCTAGTAGTTACATGTGGAAATTTGGTTCTAGGACATTTGATTTGAGCGCAATCCTCAAACTTAGGTCAAAAAAGCCATTTAAGCCTTTTCACAGTGAGATCTATGCGATATGGCCGAGAAATGTAATTTTGATGTTAACTCCCAAACCGCTGCGCAGAAGTCAACCAAACTTCACCCAATAGTGTATTGTATCACATTCTAGTAGTTACATTTTAAAATTTCGTTCTAGGACATTTGGTTTGAGCGCAATTATTAAACTTAGGTCAAAAAAGCCATTTAAGCCTTTTCACGGTGAGATCTATGCGATATGGCCGAGAAATGTAATTTTGATGTTAACTCCCAAACCGCTGCGCAGAAGTAAACCAAACTTCACCCATTAGTGTATTGTATCACAATCTAGTAGTTACATGTGGAAATTTGGTTCTAGGACATTTGATTTGAGCGCAATCCTCAAACTTAGGTCAAAAAAGCCATTTAAGCCTTTTCACAGTGAGATCTATGCGATATGGCCGAGAAATGTAATTTTGATGTTAACTCCCAAACCGCTGCGCTGAAGTCAACCAAACTTCACCCAATAGTGTATTGTATCACAATCTAGTAGTTACATTTGAAAATTTTGTTCTAGGACATTTTGTTTGAACGCAATCATCAAACTTAATTAAAAAAGTCATTTAAGCCTTTTCACAGTGAGATCTATGCGATATGGCCAAGAAATGTAATTTTGATGTTAACTCCCAAACCGCTGCGCAGAAGTCAACCAAACTTCACCCAATAGTGTATTGTATCACAATCTAGTAGTTACATTTAAAAATTTTGTTCTAGGACATTTTGTTTGAACGCAATCATCAAACTTAATTAAAAAAGTCATTTAAGCCTTTTCACAGTGAGATCTATGCGATATGGCCGAGAAATGTAATTTTGATGTTAACTCCCAAACCGCTGCGCAGAAGTCAACCAAACTTCACCCATTAGTGTATTGTATCACAATCTAGTAGTTACATGTGGAAATTTGGTTATAGGACATTTGATTTGAGCGCAATCCTCAAACTTAGGTCAAAAACGCCATTTAAGCCTTTTCACAGTGAGATCTATGCGATATGGCCGAGAAATGTAATTTTGATGTTAACTCCCAAACCGCTGCGCAGAAGTCAACCAAACTTCACCCAATAGTGTATTGTATCACAATCTAGTAGTTACATTTGAAAATTTTGTTCTAGGAAATTTTGTTTGAGCGCAATCATCAAACTTAATTAAAAAAGTCATTTAAGCCTTTTCACAGTGAGATCTATGCGATATGGCCGAGAAATGTAATTTTGATGTTCACTCCCAAACCGCTGCGCAGAAGTCAACCAATCTTCACCCATTAGTGTATTGTATCACAATCTAGTAGTTACATGTGGAAATTTGGTTATAGGACATTTGATTTGAGCGCAATCCTCCAACTTAGGTCAAAAAAGCCATTTAAGCCTTTTCACAGTGAGATCTATGCGATATGGCCGAGAAATGTAATTTTGATGTTAACTCCCAAACCGCTGCGTAGAAGTCAACCAAACTTCACCTATTAGTGTATTGTATCACAATCTAGTAGTTACATTTGAAAATTTCGTTCTAGGACATTTGGTTTGAGCGCAATCATCAAACTTAATTAAAAAAGTCATTTAAGCCTTTTCACAGTGAGATCTATGCGATATGGCCGAGAAATGTAATTTTGATGTTAACTCCCAAACCGCTGCGCAGAAGTCAACCAAACTTCACCCAATAGTGTATTGTATCACAATCTAGTAGTTACATTTGAAAATTTTGTTCTAGGAAATTTTGTTTGAGCGCAATCATCAAACTTAATTAAAAAAGTCATTTAAGCCTTTTCACAGTGAGATCTATGCGATATGGCCGAGAAATGTAATTTTGATGTTAACTCCCAAACCGCTGCGCAGAAGTCAACCAAACTTCATCCAATAGTGTATTGTATCACAATCTAGTAGTTACATTTGAAAATTTTGTTTTAGGAAATTTTGTTTGAGCGCAATCATCAAACTTAATTAAAAAAGTCATTTAAGCCTTTTCACAGTGAGATCTATGCGATATGGCCGAGAAATGTAATTTTGATGTTCACTCCCAAACCGCTGCGCAGAAGTCAACCAAACTTCACCCATTAGTGTATTGTATCACAATCTAGTAGTTACATGTGGAAATTTGGTTATAGGACATTTGATTTGAGCCCAATCCTCAAACTTAGGTCAAAAAAGCCATTTAAGCCTTTTCACAGTGAGATCTATGCGATATGGCCGAGAAATGTAATTTTGATGTTAACTCCCAAACCGCTGCGCAGAAGTCAACCAAACTTCACCCAATAGTGTATTGTATCACATTCTAGTAGTTACATTTTAAAATTTCGTTCAAGGACATTTGGTTTGAGCGCAATTATTAAACTTAGGTCAAAAAAGCCATTTAAGCCTTTTCACAGTGAGATCTATGCGATATGGCCGAGAAATGTAATTTTGATGTTAACTCCCAAACCGCTGCGCAGAAGTAAACCAAACGTCACCCATTAGTGTATTGTATCACAATCTAGTAGTTACATGTGGAAATTTGGTTCTAGGACATTTGATTTGAGCGCAATCCTCAAACTTAGGTCAAAAAAGCCATTTAAGCCTTTTCACAGTGAGATCTATGCGATATGGCCGAGAAATGTAATTTTGATGTTAACTCCCAAACCGCTGCGCAGAAGTCAACCAAACTTCACCCAATAGTGTATTGTATCACATTCTAGTAGTTACATTTGAAAATTTCGTTCTAGGACATTTGGTTTGAGCGCAATTATTAAACTTAATTAAAAAAGTCATTTAAGCCTTTTCACAGTGAGATCTATGCGATATGGCCGAGAAATGTAATTTTGATGTTAACTCCCAAACCGCTGCGCAGAAGTCAACCAAACTTCACCCAATAGTGTATTGTATCACAATCTAGTAGTTACATTTGAAAATTTTGTTCTAGGACATTTTGTTTGAGCACAATCCTCAAACTTAGGTCAAAAAAGCCATTTAAGCCTTTTCACAGTGAGATCTATGCGATATGGCCGAGAAATGTAATTTTGATGTTAACACCCAAACCGCTGCGCAGAAGTCAACCAAACTTCACCCATTAGTGTATTGTATCACAATCTAGTAGTTACATGTGGAAATTTGGTTATAGGACATTTGGTTTGAGCGCAATCCTCAAACTTAGGTCAAAAAAGCCATTTAAGCCTTTTCACAGTGAGATCTATGCGATATGGCCGAGAAATGTAATTTTGATGTTAACTCCCAAACCGCTGCGCAGAAGTCAACCAAACTTCACCCATTAGTGTATTTTATCACAATCTAGTAGTTACATTTGAAAATTTTGTTCTAGAAAATTTTGTTTGAGCGCAATCATCAAACTTAATTAAAAAAGTCATTTAAGCCTTTTCACAGTGAGATCTATGCGATATGGCCGAGAAATGTAATTTTGATGTTAACTCCCAAACCGCTGCGCAGAAGTCAACCAAACTTCACCCATTAGTGTATTTTATCACAATCTAGTAGTTACATGTGGAAATTTGGTTCTAGGACATTTGATTTGAGCGCAATCCTCAAACTTAGGTCAAAAAAGCCATTTAAGCCTTTTCACAGTGAGATCTATGCGATATGGCCGAGAAATGTAATTTTGATGTTAACTCCCAAACCAATGTGCAGAAGTCAACCAAACTTCACCCAATAGTGTATTGTATCACAATCTAGTAGTTACATTTAAAAATTTTGTTCTAGGACATTTTGTTTGAACGCAATCATCAAACTTAATTAAAAAAGTCATTTAAGCCTTTTCACAGTGAGATCTATGCGATATGGCCGAGAAATGTAATTTTGATGTTAACTCCCAAACCGCTGCGCAGAAGTCAACCAAACTTCACCCATTAGTGTATTTTATCACAATCTAGTAGTTACATGTGGAAATTTGGTTCTAGGACATTTGATTTGAGCGCAATCCTCAAACTTAGGTCAAAAAAGCCATTTAAGCCTTTTCACAGTGAGATCTATGCGATATGGCCGAGAAATGTAATTTTGATGTTAACTCCCAAACCGCTGCGCAGAAGTCAACCAAACTTCACCCAATAGTGTATTGTATCACATTCTAGTAGTTACATTTTAAAATTTCGTTCTAGGACATTTGGTTTGAGCGCAATTATTAAACTTAGGTCAAAAAAGCCATTTAAGCCTTTTCACGGTGAGATCTATGCGATATGGCCGAGAAATGTAATTTTGATGTTAACTCCCAAACCGCTGCGCAGAAGTAAACCAAACTTCACCCATTAGTGTATTGTATCACAATCTAGTAGTTACATGTGGAAATTTGGTTCTAGGACATTTGATTTGAGCGCAATCCTCAAACTTAGGTCAAAAAAGCCATTTAAGCCTTTTCACAGTGAGATCTATGCGATATGGCCGAGAAATGTAATTTTGATGTTAACTCCCAAACCGCTGCGCTGAAGTCAACCAAACTTCACCCAATAGTGTATTGTATCACAATCTAGTAGTTACATTTGAAAATTTTGTTCTAGGACATTTTGTTTGAACGCAATCATCAAACTTAATTAAAAAAGTCATTTAAGCCTTTTCACAGTGAGATCTATGCGATATGGCCAAGAAATGTAATTTTGATGTTAACTCCCAAACCGCTGCGCAGAAGTCAACCAAACTTCACCCAATAGTGTATTGTATCACAATCTAGTAGTTACATTTAAAAATTTTGTTCTAGGACATTTTGTTTGAACGCAATCATCAAACTTAATTAAAAAAGTCATTTAAGCCTTTTCACAGTGAGATCTATGCGATATGGCCGAGAAATGTAATTTTGATGTTAACTCCCAAACCGCTGCGCAGAAGTCAACCAAACTTCACCCATTAGTGTATTGTATCACAATCTAGTAGTTACATGTGGAAATTTGGTTATAGGACATTTGATTTGAGCGCAATCCTCAAACTTAGGTCAAAAACGCCATTTAAGCCTTTTCACAGTGAGATCTATGCGATATGGCCGAGAAATGTAATTTTGATGTTAACTCCCAAACCGCTGCGCAGAAGTCAACCAAACTTCACCCAATAGTGTATTGTATCACAATCTAGTAGTTACATTTGAAAATTTTGTTCTAGGAAATTTTGTTTGAGCGCAATCATCAAACTTAATTAAAAAAGTCATTTAAGCCTTTTCACAGTGAGATCTATGCGATATGGCCGAGAAATGTAATTTTGATGTTCACTCCCAAACCGCTGCGCAGAAGTCAACCAATCTTCACCCATTAGTGTATTGTATCACAATCTAGTAGTTACATGTGGAAATTTGGTTATAGGACATTTGATTTGAGCGCAATCCTCCAACTTAGGTCAAAAAAGCCATTTAAGCCTTTTCACAGTGAGATCTATGCGATATGGCCGAGAAATGTAATTTTGATGTTAACTCCCAAACCGCTGCGTAGAAGTCAACCAAACTTCACCTATTAGTGTATTGTATCACAATCTAGTAGTTACATTTGAAAATTTCGTTCTAGGACATTTGGTTTGAGCGCAATCATCAAACTTAATTAAAAAAGTCATTTAAGCCTTTTCACAGTGAGATCTATGCGATATGGCCGAGAAATGTAATTTTGATGTTAACTCCCAAACCGCTGCGCAGAAGTCAACCAAACTTCACCCAATAGTGTATTGTATCACAATCTAGTAGTTACATTTGAAAATTTTGTTCTAGGAAATTTTGTTTGAGCGCAATCATCAAACTTAATTAAAAAAGTCATTTAAGCCTTTTCACAGTGAGATCTATGCGATATGGCCGAGAAATGTAATTTTGATGTTAACTCCCAAACCGCTGCGCAGAAGTCAACCAAACTTCATCCAATAGTGTATTGTATCACAATCTAGTAGTTACATTTGAAAATTTTGTTTTAGGAAATTTTGTTTGAGCGCAATCATCAAACTTAATTAAAAAAGTCATTTAAGCCTTTTCACAGTGAGATCTATGCGATATGGCCGAGAAATGTAATTTTGATGTTCACTCCCAAACCGCTGCGCAGAAGTCAACCAAACTTCACCCATTAGTGTATTGTATCACAATCTAGTAGTTACATGTGGAAATTTGGTTATAGGACATTTGATTTGAGCCCAATCCTCAAACTTAGGTCAAAAAAGCCATTTAAGCCTTTTCACAGTGAGATCTATGCGATATGGCCGAGAAATGTAATTTTGATGTTAACTCCCAAACCGCTGCGCAGAAGTCAACCAAACTTCACCCAATAGTGTATTGTATCACATTCTAGTAGTTACATTTTAAAATTTCGTTCAAGGACATTTGGTTTGAGCGCAATTATTAAACTTAGGTCAAAAAAGCCATTTAAGCCTTTTCACAGTGAGATCTATGCGATATGGCCGAGAAATGTAATTTTGATGTTAACTCCCAAACCGCTGCGCAGAAGTAAACCAAACTTCACCCATTAGTGTATTGTATCACAATCTAGTAGTTACATGTGGAAATTTGGTTCTAGGACATTTGATTTGAGCGCAATCCTCAAACTTAGGTCAAAAAAGCCATTTAAGCCTTTTCACAGTGAGATCTATGCGATATGGCCGAGAAATGTAATTTTGATGTTAACTCCCAAACCGCTGCGCAGAAGTCAACCAAACTTCACCCAATAGTGTATTGTATCACATTCTAGTAGTTACATTTGAAAATTTCGTTCTAGGACATTTGGTTTGAGCGCAATTATTAAACTTAATTAAAAAAGTCATTTAAGCCTTTTCACAGTGAGATCTATGCGATATGGCCGAGAAATGTAATTTTGATGTTAACTCCCAAACCGCTGCGCAGAAGTCAACCAAACTTCACCCAATAGTGTATTGTATCACAATCTAGTAGTTACATTTGAAAATTTTGTTCTAGGACATTTTGTTTGAGCACAATCCTCAAACTTAGGTCAAAAAAGCCATTTAAGCCTTTTCACAGTGAGATCTATGCGATATGGCCGAGAAATGTAATTTTGATGTTAACACCCAAACCGCTGCGCAGAAGTCAACCAAACTTCACCCATTAGTGTATTGTATCACAATCTAGTAGTTACATGTGGAAATTTGGTTATAGGACATTTGGTTTGAGCGCAATCCTCAAACTTAGGTCAAAAAAGCCATTTAAGCCTTTTCACAGTGAGATCTATGCGATATGGCCGAGAAATGTAATTTTGATGTTAACTCCCAAACCGCTGCGCAGAAGTCAACCAAACTTCACCCAATAGTGTATTGTATCACATTCTAGTAGTTACATTTGAAAATTTCGTTCTAGGACATTTGGTTTGAGCGCAATCCTCAAACTTAGGTCAAAAAAGCCATTTAAGCCTTTTCACAGTGAGATCTATGCGATATGGCCGAGAAATGTAATTTTGATGTTAACTCCCAAACCGCTGCGCAGAAGTCAACCAAACTTCACCCAATAGTGTATTGTATCACAATCTAGTAGTTACATTTGAAAATTTTGTTCTAGGACATTTTGTTTGAACGCAATCATCAAACTTAATTAAAAAAGTCATTTAAGCCTTTTCACAGTGAGATCTATGCGATATGGCCGAGAAATGTAATTTTGATGTTAACTCCCAAACCGCTGCGCAGAAGTCAACCAAACTTCACCCAATAGTGTATTGTATCACAATCTAGTAGTTACATTTAAAAATTTTGTTCTAGGACATTTTGTTTGAGCGCAATCCTCAAACTTAGGTCAAAAAAGCCATTTAAGCCTTTTCACAGTGAGATCTATGCGATATGGCCGAGAAATGTAATTTTGATGTTAACTCCCAAACCGCTGCGCAGAAGTCAACCAAACTTCACCCAATAGTGTATTGTATCACAATCTAGTAGTTACATTTGAAAATTTTGTTCTAGGACATTTTGTTTGAACGCAATCATCAAACTTAATTAAAAAAGTCATTTAAGCCTTTTCACAGTGAGATCTATGCGATATGGCCGAGAAATGTAATTTTGATGTTAACTCCCAAACCGCTGTGCAGAAGTCAACCAAACTTCACCCAATAGTGTATTGTATCACAATCTAGTAGTTACATTTGAAAATTTTGTTCTAGAAAATTTTGTTTGAGCGCAATCATCAAACTTAATTAAAAAAGTCATTTAAGCCTTTTCACAGTGAGATCTATGCGATATGGCCGAGAAATGTAATTTTGATGTTAACTCCCAAACCGCTGCGCAGAAGTCAACCAAACTTCACCCATTAGTGTATTTTATCACAATCTAGTAGTTACATGTGGAAATTTGGTTCTAGGACATTTGATTTGAGCGCAATCCTCAAACTTAGGTCAAAAAAGCCATTTAAGCCTTTTCACAGTGAGATCTATGCGATATGGCCGAGAAATGTAATTTTGATGTTAACTCCCAAACCGCTGCGCAGAAGTCAACCAAACTTCACCCAATAGTGTATTGTATCACAATCTAGTAGTTACATTTGAAAATTTTGTTCTAGGAAATTTTGTTTGAGCGCAATCATCAAACTTAATTAAAAAAGTCATTTAAGCCTTTTCACAGTGAGATCTATGCGATATGGCCGAGAAATGTAATTTTGATGTTCACTCCCAAACCGCTGCGCAGAAGTCAACCAATCTTCACCCATTAGTGTATTGTATCACAATCTAGTAGTTACATGTGGAAATTTGGTTATAGGACATTTGATTTGAGCGCAATCCTCCAACTTAGGTCAAAAAAGCCATTTAAGCCTTTTCACAGTGAGATCTATGCGATATGGCCGAGAAATGTAATTTTGATGTTAACTCCCAAACCGCTGCGTAGAAGTCAACCAAACTTCACCTATTAGTGTATTGTATCACAATCTAGTAGTTACATTTGAAAATTTCGTTCTAGGACATTTGGTTTGAGCGCAATCATCAAACTTAATTAAAAAAGTCATTTAAGCCTTTTCACAGTGAGATCTATGCGATATGGCCGAGAAATGTAATTTTGATGTTAACTCCCAAACCGCTGCGCAGAAGTCAACCAAACTTCACCCAATAGTGTATTGTATCACAATCTAGTAGTTACATTTGAAAATTTTGTTCTAGGAAATTTTGTTTGAGCGCAATCATCAAACTTAATTAAAAAAGTCATTTAAGCCTTTTCACAGTGAGATCTATGCGATATGGCCGAGAAATGTAATTTTGATGTTAACTCCCAAACCGCTGCGCAGAAGTCAACCAAACTTCATCCAATAGTGTATTGTATCACAATCTAGTAGTTACATTTGAAAATTTTGTTTTAGGAAATTTTGTTTGAGCGCAATCATCAAACTTAATTAAAAAAGTCATTTAAGCCTTTTCACAGTGAGATCTATGCGATATGGCCGAGAAATGTAATTTTGATGTTCACTCCCAAACCGCTGCGCAGAAGTCAACCAAACTTCACCCATTAGTGTATTGTATCACAATCTAGTAGTTACATGTGGAAATTTGGTTATAGGACATTTGATTTGAGCCCAATCCTCAAACTTAGGTCAAAAAAGCCATTTAAGCCTTTTCACAGTGAGATCTATGCGATATGGCCGAGAAATGTAATTTTGATGTTAACTCCCAAACCGCTGCGCAGAAGTCAACCAAACTTCACCCAATAGTGTATTGTATCACATTCTAGTAGTTACATTTTAAAATTTCGTTCAAGGACATTTGGTTTGAGCGCAATTATTAAACTTAGGTCAAAAAAGCCATTTAAGCCTTTTCACAGTGAGATCTATGCGATATGGCCGAGAAATGTAATTTTGATGTTAACTCCCAAACCGCTGCGCAGAAGTAAACCAAACTTCACCCATTAGTGTATTGTATCACAATCTAGTAGTTACATGTGGAAATTTGGTTCTAGGACATTTGATTTGAGCGCAATCCTCAAACTTAGGTCAAAAAAGCCATTTAAGCCTTTTCACAGTGAGATCTATGCGATATGGCCGAGAAATGTAATTTTGATGTTAACTCCCAAACCGCTGCGCAGAAGTCAACCAAACTTCACCCAATAGTGTATTGTATCACATTCTAGTAGTTACATTTGAAAATTTCGTTCTAGGACATTTGGTTTGAGCGCAATTATTAAACTTAATTAAAAAAGTCATTTAAGCCTTTTCACAGTGAGATCTATGCGATATGGCCGAGAAATGTAATTTTGATGTTAACTCCCAAACCGCTGCGCAGAAGTCAACCAAACTTCACCCAATAGTGTATTGTATCACAATCTAGTAGTTACATTTGAAAATTTTGTTCTAGGACATTTTGTTTGAGCACAATCCTCAAACTTAGGTCAAAAAAGCCATTTAAGCCTTTTCACAGTGAGATCTATGCGATATGGCCGAGAAATGTAATTTTGATGTTAACACCCAAACCGCTGCGCAGAAGTCAACCAAACTTCACCCATTAGTGTATTGTATCACAATCTAGTAGTTACATGTGGAAATTTGGTTATAGGACATTTGGTTTGAGCGCAATCCTCAAACTTAGGTCAAAAAAGCCATTTAAGCCTTTTCACAGTGAGATCTATGCGATATGGCCGAGAAATGTAATTTTGATGTTAACTCCCAAACCGCTGCGCAGAAGTCAACCAAACTTCACCCAATAGTGTATTGTATCACATTCTAGTAGTTACATTTGAAAATTTCGTTCTAGGACATTTGGTTTGAGCGCAATCCTCAAACTTAGGTCAAAAAAGCCATTTAAGCCTTTTCACAGTGAGATCTATGCGATATGGCCGAGAAATGTAATTTTGATGTTAACTCCCAAACCGCTGCGCAGAAGTCAACCAAACTTCACCCAATAGTGTATTGTATCACAATCTAGTAGTTACATTTGAAAATTTTGTTCTAGGACATTTTGTTTGAACGCAATCATCAAACTTAATTAAAAAAGTCATTTAAGCCTTTTCACAGTGAGATCTATGCGATATGGCCGAGAAATGTAATTTTGATGTTAACTCCCAAACCGCTGCGCAGAAGTCAACCAAACTTCACCCAATAGTGTATTGTATCACAATCTAGTAGTTACATTTAAAAATTTTGTTCTAGGACATTTTGTTTGAGCGCAATCCTCAAACTTAGGTCAAAAAAGCCATTTAAGCCTTTTCACAGTGAGATCTATGCGATATGGCCGAGAAATGTAATTTTGATGTTAACTCCCAAACCGCTGCGCAGAAGTCAACCAAACTTCACCCAATAGTGTATTGTATCACAATCTAGTAGTTACATTTGAAAATTTTGTTCTAGGACATTTTGTTTGAACGCAATCATCAAACTTAATTAAAAAAGTCATTTAAGCCTTTTCACAGTGAGATCTATGCGATATGGCCGAGAAATGTAATTTTGATGTTAACTCCCAAACCGCTGTGCAGAAGTCAACCAAACTTCACCCAATAGTGTATTGTATCACAATCTAGTAGTTACATTTGAAAATTTTGTTCTAGAAAATTTTGTTTGAGCGCAATCATCAAACTTAATTAAAAAAGTCATTTAAGCCTTTTCACAGTGAGATCTATGCGATATGGCCGAGAAATGTAATTTTGATGTTAACTCCCAAACCGCTGCGCAGAAGTCAACCAAACTTCACCCATTAGTGTATTTTATCACAATCTAGTAGTTACATGTGGAAATTTGGTTCTAGGACATTTGATTTGAGCGCAATCCTCAAACTTAGGTCAAAAAAGCCATTTAAGCCTTTTCACAGTGAGATCTATGCGATATGGCCGAGAAATGTAATTTTGATGTTAACTCCCAAACCGCTGTGCAGAAGTCAACCAAACTTCACCCAATAGTGTATTGTATCACAATCTAGTAGTTACATTTAAAAATTTTGTTCTAGGACATTTTGTTTGAACGCAATCATCAAACTTAATTAAAAAAGTCATTTAAGCCTTTTCACAGTGAGATCTATGCGATATGGCCGAGAAATGTAATTTTGATGTTAACTCCCAAACCGCTGCGCAGAAGTCAACCAAACTTCACCCATTAGTGTATTGTATCACAATCTAGTAGTTACATGTGGAAATTTGGTTATAGGACATTTGATTTGAGCGCAATCCTCAAACTTAGGTCAAAAAAGCCATTTAAGCCTTTTCACAGTGAGATCTATGCGATATGGCCGAGAAATGTAATTTTGATGTTAACTCCCAAACCGCTGCGCAGAAGTCAACCAAACTTCACCCAATAGTGTATTGTATCAGAATCTAGTAGTTACATTTGAAAATTTTGTTCTAGGAAATTTTGTTTGAGCGCAATCATCAAACTTAATTAAAAAAGTCATTTAAGCCTTTTCACAGTGAGATCTATGCGATATGGCCGAGAAATGTAATTTTGATGTTAACTCCCAAACCGCTGCGCAGAAGTCAACCAAACTTCACCCATTAGTGTATTTTATCACAATCTAGTAGTTACATGTGGAAATTTGGTTCTAGGACATTTGATTTGAGCGCAATCCTCAAACTTAGGTCAAAAAAGCCATTTAAGCCTTTTCACAGTGAGATCTATGCGATATGGCCGAGAAATGTAATTTTGATGTTAACTCCCAAACCGCTGCGCAGAAGTCAACCAAACTTCACCCAATAGTGTATTGTATCACATTCTAGTAGTTACATTTGAAAATTTCGTTCTAGGACATTTGGTTTGAGCGCAATCCTCAAACTTAGGTCAAAAAAGCCATTTAAGCCTTTTCACAGTGAGATCTATGCGATATGGCCGAGAAATGTAATTTTGATGTTAACTCCCAAACCGCTGCGCAGAAGTCAACCAAACTTCACCCAATAGTGTATTGTATCACAATCTAGTAGTTACATTTGAAAATTTTGTTCTAGGACATTTTGTTTGAACGCAATCATTAAACTTAATTAAAAAAGTCATTTAAGCCTTTTCACAGTGAGATCTATGCGATATGGCCGAGAAATGTAATTTTGATGTTAACTCCCAAACCGCTGCGCAGAAGTCAACCAAACTTCACCCAATAGTGTATTGTATCACAATCTAGTAGTTACATTTGAAAATTTTGTTCTAGGACATTTTGTTTGAGCGCAATCCTCAAACTTAGGTCAAAAAAGCCATTTAAGCCTTTTCACAGTGAGATCTATGCGATATGGCCGAGAAATGTAATTTTGATGTTAACTCCCAAACCGCTGCGCAGAAGTCAACCAAACTTCACCCAATAGTGTATTGTATCACAATCTAGTAGTTACATTTGAAAATTTTGTTCCAGGACATTTTGTTTGAACGCAATCATCAAACTTAATTAAAAAAGTCATTTAAGCCTTTTCACAGTGAGATCTATGCGATATGGCCGAGAAATGTAATTTTGATGTTAACTCCCAAACCGCTGCGCAGAAGTCAACCAAACTTCACCCAATAGTGTATTGTATCACATTCTAGTAGTTACATTTGAAAATTTCGTTCTAGGACATTTGGTTTGAGCGCAATTATTAAACTTAGGTCAAAAAAGCCATTTAAGCCTTTTCACAGTGAGATCTATGCGATATGGCCGAGAAATGTAATTTTGATGTTAACTCCCAAACCGCTGCGCAGAAGTCAACCAAACTTCACCCAATAGTGTATTGTATCACAATCTAGTAGTTACATTTGAAAATTTTGTTCTAGGACATTTTGTTTGAGCGCAATCTTTAAACTTAGTTCAAAAAAGCCATTTAAGCCTTTTCACAGCGAGATCTATGCGATATGGCCGAGAAATGTAATTTTGATGTTAACTCCCAAACCGCTGCGCAAAAGTCAACCAAACTTCACCCAATAGTGTATTGTATCACAATCTAGTAGTTACATTTGAAAATTTTGTTCTAGGAAATTTTTTTTTGAGCGCAATCATCAAACTTAATTAAAAAAGTCATTTAAGCCTTTTCACAGTGAGATCTATGCGATATGGCCGAGAAATGTAATTTTGATGTTAACTCCCAAACCGCTGCGCAGAAGTCAACCAAACTTCACCCATTAGTGTATTGTATCACAATCTAGTAGTTACATGTGAAAATTTGGTTCTAGGACATTTGATTTGAGCGCAATCCTCAAACTTAGGTCAAAAAAGCCATTTAAGCCTTTTCACAGTGAGATCTATGCGATATGGCCGAGAAATGTAATTTTGATGTTAACTCCCAAACCGCTGCGCAGAAGTCAACCAAACTTCACCCAATAGTGTATTGTATCACATTCTAGTAGTTACATTTGAAAATTTCGTTCTAGGACATTTGGTTTGAGCGCAATTATTAAACTTAGGTCAAAAAAGCCATTTAAGCCTTTTCACAGTGAGATCAATGCGATATGGCCGAGAAATGTAATTTTGATGTTAACTCCCAAACCGCTGCGCAGAAGTAAACCAAACTTCACCCATTAGTGTATTGTATCACAATCTAGTAGTTACATGTAGAAATTTGGTTCTAGGACATTTGATTTGAGCGCAATCCTCAAACTTAGGTCAAAAAAGCCATTTAAGCCTTTTCACAGTGAGATCTATGCGATATGGCCGAGAAATGTAATTTTGATGTTAACTCCCAAACCGCTGCGCAGAAGTCAACTAAACTTCACCCAATAGTGTATTGTATCACATTCTAGTAGTTACATTTGAAAATTTCGTTCTAGGACATTTGGTTTGAGCGCAATCATTAAACTTAATTAAAAAAGTCATTTAAGCCTTTTCACAGTGAGATCTATGCGATATGGCCCAGAAATGTAATTTTGATGTTAACTCCCAAACCGCTGCGCAGAAGTCAACCAAACTTCACCCAATAGTGTATTGTATCACAATCTAGTAGTTACATTTGAAAATTTTGTTCTAGGACATTTTGTTTGAACGCAATCATCAAACTTAATTAAAAAAGTCATTTAAGCCTTTTCACAGTGAGATCTATGCGATATGGCCGAGAAATGTAATTTTGATGTTAACTCCCAAACCGCTGCGCAGAAGTCAACCAAACTTCACCCAATAGTGTATTGTATCACAATCTAGTAGTTACATTTGAAAATTTTGTTCTAGGAAATTTTGTTTGAGCGCAATTATTAAACTTAGGTCAAAAAAGCCATTTAAGCCTTTTCACAGTGAGATCTATGCGATATGGCCGAGAAATGTAATTTTGATGTTAACTCCCTAACCGCTGCGCAGAAGTCAACCAAACTTCACCCATTAGTGTATTGTATCACAATCTAGTAGTTACATGTGGAAATTTGGTTCTAGGACATTTGATTTGAGCGCAATCCTCAAACTTAGGTCAAAAAAGCCATTTAAGCCTTTTCACAGTGAGATCTATGCGATATGGCCGAGAAATGTAATTTTGATGTTAACTCCCAAACCGCTGCGCAGAAGTCAACTAAACTTCACCCAATAGTGTATTGTATCACATTCTAGTAGTTACATTTGAAAATTTCGTTCTAGGACATTTGGTTTGAGCGCAATCATTAAACTTAATTAAAAAAGTCATTTAAGCCTTTTCACAGTGAGATCTATGCGATAGGGCCGAGAAATGTAATTTTGATGTTAACTCCCAAACCGCTACGCAGAAGTCAACTAAACTTCACCCAATAGTGTATTGTATCACATTCTAGTAGTTACATTTGAAAATTTTGTTCTAGGACATTTGGTTTGAGCGCAATCCTCAAACTTAGGTCAAAAAAGCCATTTAAGCCTTTTCACAGTGAGATCTATGCGATATGGCCGAGAAATGTAATTTTGATGTTAACTCCCAAACCGCTGCGCAGAAGTCAACCAAACTTCACCCAATAGTGTATTGTATCACATTCTAGTAGTTACATTTGAAAATTTCGTACTAGGACATTTGGTTTGAGCGCAATCATTAAACTTAGGTCAAAAAAGCCATTTAAGCCTTTTCACAGTGAGATCTATGCGATATGGCCGAGAAATGTAATTTTGATGTTTACTCCCAAACCGCTGCGCAGAAGTAAACCAAACTTCACCCATTAGTGTATTGTATCACAATCTAGTAGTTACATGCGGAAATTTGGTTCTAGGACATTTGATTTGAGCGCAATCCTCAAACTTAGGTCAAAAAAGCCATTTAAGCCTTTTCACAGTGAGATCTATGCGATATGGCCGAGAAATGTAATTTTGATGTTAACTCCCAAACCGCTGCGCAGAAGTCAACCAAACTTCACCCAATAGTGTATTGTATCACAATCTAGTAGTTACATTTGAAAATTTTGTTCTAGGACATTTTGTTTGAACGCAATCATCAAACTTAATTAAAAAAGTCATTTAAGCCTTTTCACAGTGAGATCTATGCGATATGGCCGAGAAATGTAATTTTGATGTTAACTCCCAAACCGCTGCGCAGAAGTCAACCAAACTTCACCCATTAGTGTATTGTATCACAATCTATTAGTTACATGTGGAAATTTGGTTATAGGACATTTGATTTGAGCGCAATCCTCAAACAGGTCAAATAAGCCATTTAAGCCTTTTCACAGTGAGATCTATGCGATATGGCCGAGAAATGTAATTTTGATGTTAACTCCCAAACCGCTGCGCAGAAGTCAACCAAACTTCACCCAATAGTGTATTTTATCACAATCTAGTAGTTACATTTGGATATTTAGTTCTAGGACATTTGATTTGAGCGCAATATTCAAACTTAATTAAAAAAAGTCATTTAAGCCTTTTCACAGTGAGATCTATGCGATATGGCCGAGAAATGTAATTTTGATGTTCACTCCCAAACCGCTGCGCAGAAGTCAACCAAACTTCAACCATTAGTGTATTGTATCACAATCTAGTAGTTACATGTGGAAATTTGGTTCTAGGACATTTGATTTGAGCGCAATCCTCAAACTTAGGTCAAAAAAGCCATTTAAGCCTTTTCACAGTGAGATCTATGCGATATGGCCGAGAAATGTAATTTTGATGTTAACTCCCAAACCGCTGCGCAGAAGTCAACCAAACTTCACCCAATAGTGTATTGTATCACAATCTAGTAGTTACATTTGAAAATTTTGTTCTAGGACATTTTGTTTGAGCGCAATCATCAAACTTAATTAAAAAAGTCATTTAAGCCTTTTCACAGTGAGATCTATGCGATATGGCCGAGAAATGTAATTTTGATGTTAACTCCCAAACCGCTGCGCAGAAGTAAACCAAACTTCACCCATTAGTGTATTGTATCACAATCTAGTAGTTACATGTGGAAATTTGGTTCTAGGACATTTGATTTGAGCGCAATCCTCAAACTTAGTTCAAAAAAGACATTTAAGCCTTTTCACAGTGAGATCTATGCGATATGGCCGAGAAATGTAATTTTGATGTTAACTCCCAAACCGCTGCGCAGAAGTCAACCAAACTTCACCCAATAGTGTATTGTATCACAATCTAGTAGTTACATTTGAAATTTTTGTTTTAGGACATTTTGTTTGAACGCAATCATCAAACTTAATTAAAAAAGTCATTTAAGCCTTTTCACAGTGAGATCTATGTGATATGGCCGAGAAATGTAATTTTGATGTTAACTCCCAAACCGCTGCGCAGAAGTCAACCAAACTTCACCCAATAGTGTATTGTATCACATTCTAGTAGTTACATTTGAAAATTTCGTTCTAGGACATTTGGTTTGAGCGCAATCATTAAACTTAGGTCAAAAAAGCCATTTAAGCCTTTTCACAGTGAGATCTATGCGATATGGCCGAGAAATGTAATTTTGATGTTAACTCCCAAACCGCTGCGAAGAAGTCAACCAAACTTCACCCAATAGTGTATTGTATCACAATCTAGTAGTTACATTTGAAAGTTTGGTTCTAGGACATTTGATTTGAGCGCAATCCTCAAACTTAGGTCAAAAAAGCCATTTAAGCCTTTTCACAGTGAGATCTATGCGATATGGCCGAGAAATGTAATTTTGATGTTAACTCCCAAACCGCTGCGCAGAAGTAAACCAAACTTCACCCATTAGTGTATTGTATCACAATCTAGTAGTTACATGTGGAAATTTGGTTCTAGGACATTTGATTTGAGCGCAATCCTCAAACTTAGGTCAAAAAAGCCATTTAAGCCTTTTCACAGTGAGATCTATGCGATATGGCCGAGAAATGTAATTTTGATGTTAACTCCCAAACCGCTGCGCAGAAGTCAACCAAACTTCACCCAATAGTGTATTGTATCACATTCTAGTAGTTACATTTGAAAATTTCGTTCTAGGACATTTGTTTTGTGCGCAATTATTAAACTTAGGTCAAAAAAAGCCATTTAAGCCTTTTCACAGTGAGATCTATGCGATATGGCCGAGAAATGTAATTTTGATGTTAACTCCCAAACCGCTGCGCAGAAGTAAACCAAACTTCACCCATTAGTGTATTGTATCACAATCTAGTAGTTACATGTGGAAATTTGGTTCTAGGACATTTGATTTGAGCGCAATCCTCAAACTTAGGTCAAAAAAGCCATTTAAGCCTTTTCACAGTGAGATCTATGCGATATGGCCGAGAAATGTAATTTTGATAACTCCCAAACCGCTGCGCAGAAGTCAACTAAACTTCACCCAATAGTGTATTGTATCACATTCTAGTAGTTACATTTGAAAATTTCGTTCTAGGACATTTGGTTTGAGCGCAATCATTAAACTTAATTAAAAAAGTCATTTAAGCCTTTTCACAGTGAGATCTATGCGATATGGCCGAGAAATGTAATTTTGATGTTAACTCCCAAACCGCTGCGCAGAAGTCAACCAAACTTCACCCAATAGTGTATTGTATCACATTCTAGTAGTTACATTTGAAAATTTCGTTCTAGGACATTTGGTTTGAGCGCAATCATTAAACTTAGGTCAAAAAAGCCATTTAAGCCTTTTCACAGTGAGATCTATGCGATATGGCCGAGAAATGTAATCTTGATGTTAACTCCCAAACCGCTGCGCAGAAGTCAACCAAACTTCACCCAATAGTGTATTGTATCACAATCTAGTAGTTACATTTGAAAATTTTGTTCTAGGAAATTTTGTTTGAGCGCAATCATCAAACTTAATTAAAAAAGTCATTTAAGCCTTTTCACAGTGAGATCTATGCGATATGGCCGAGAAATGTAATTTTGATGTTAACTCCCAAACCGCTGCGCAGAAGTCAACCAAACTTCACCCATTAGTGTATTGTATCACAATCTAGTAGTTACATGTGAAAATTTGGTTCTAGGACATTTGATTTGAGCGCAATCCTCAAACTTAGGTCAAAAAAGCCATTTAAGCCTTTTCACAGTGAGATCTATGCGATATGGCCGAGAAATGTAATTTTGATGTTAACTCCCAAACCGCTGCGCATAAGTCAACCAAACTTCACCCAATAGTGTATTGTATCACATTCTAGTAGTTACATTTGAAAATTTCGTTCTAGGACATTTGGTTTGAGCGCAATTATTAAACTTAGGTCAAAAAAGCCATTTAAGCCTTTTCACAGTGAGATCTCTGCGATATGGCCGAGAAATGTAATTTTGATGTTAACTCCCAAACCGCTGCGCAGAAGTAAACCAAACTTCACCCATTAGTGTATTGTATCACAATCTAGTAGTTACATGTGGAAATTTGGTTCTAGGACATTTGATTTGAGCGCAATCCTCAAACTTAGGTCAAAAAAGCCATTTAAGCCTTTTCACAGTGAGATCTATGCGATATGGCCGAGAAATGTAATTTTGATGTTAACTCCCAAACCGCTGCGAAGAAGTCAACCAAACTTCACCCAATAGTGTATTGTATCACAATCTAGTAGTTACATTTGAAAATTTTGTTCTAGGAAATTTTGTTTGAGCGCAATCATCAAACTTAATTAAAAAAGTCATTTAAGCCTTTTCACAGTGAGATCTATGCGATATGGCCGAGAAATGTAATTTTGATGTTAACTCCCAAACCGCTGCGCAGAAGTCAACCAAACTTCACCCATTAGTGTATTGTATCACAATCTAGTAGTTACATGTGAAAATTTGGTTCTAGGACATTTGATTTGAGCGCAATCCTCAAACTTAGGTCAAAAAAGCCATTTAAGCCTTTTCACAGTGAGATCTATGCGATATGGCCGAGAAATGTAATTTTGATGTTAACTCCCAAACCGCTGCGCAGAAGTCAACCAAACTTCACCCAATAGTGTATTGTATCACATTCTAGTAGTTACATTTGAAAATTTCGTTCTAGGACATTTGGTTTGAGCGCAATCATTAAACTTAATTAAAAAAGTCTTTTAAGCCTTTTCACAGTGAGATCTATGCGATATGGCCGAGAAATGTAATTTTGATGTTAACTCCCAAACCGCTGCGCAGAAGTCAACCAAACTTCACCCAATAGTGTATTGTATCACATTCTAGTAGTTACATTTGAAAATTTTGTTCTAGGACATTTTGTTTGAACGCAATCATCAAACTTAATTAAAAAAGTCATTTAAGCCTTTTCACAGTGAGATCTATGCGATATGGCCGAGAAATGTAATTTTGATGTTAACTCCCAAACCGCTGCGCAGAAGTCAACCAAACTTCACCCATTAGTGTATTGTATCACAATCTAGTAGTTACATGTGGAAATTTGGTTATAGGACATTTGATTTGAGCGCAATCCTCAAACAGGTCAAAAAAGCCATTTAAGCCTTTTCACAGTGAGATCTATGCGATATGGCCGAGAAATGTAATTTTGATGTTAACTCCCAAACCGCTGCGCAGAAGTCAACCAAACTTCACCCAATAGTGTATTTTATCACAATCTAGTAGTTACATTTGGAAATTTAGTTCTAGGACATTTGATTTGAGCGCAATATTCAAACTTAATTAAAAAAAGTCATTTAAGCCTTTTCACAGTGAGATCTATGCGATATGGCCGAGAAATGTAATTTTGATGTTAACTCCCAAACCGCTGCGCAGAAGTCAACCAAACTTCAACCATTAGTGTATTGTATCACAATCTAGTAGTTACATGTGGAAATTTGGTTCTAGGACATTTGATTTGAGCGCAATCCTCAAACTTAGGTCAAAAAAGCCATTTAAGCCTTTTCACAGTGAGATCTATGCGATATGGCCGAGAAATGTAATTTTGATGTTAACTCCCAAACCGCTGCGCAGAAGTCAACCAAACTTCACCCAATAGTGTATTGTATCACAATCTAGTAGTTACATTTGAAAATTTTGTTCTAGGACATTTTGTTTGAGCGCAATCATCAAACTTAATTAAAAAAGTCATTTAAGCCTTTTCACAGTGAGATCTATGCGATATGGCCGAGAAATGTAATTTTGATGTTAACTCCCAAACCGCTGCGCAGAAGTCAACAAAACTTCACCCAATAGTGTATTGTATCACAATCTAGTAGTTACATTTGAAAATTTAGTTCTAGGACATTTTGTTTGAACGCAATCATCAAACTTAATTAAAAAAGTCATTTAAGCCTTTTCACAGTGAGATCTATGCGATATGGCCGAGAAATGTAATTTTGATGTTAACTCCCAAACCGCTGCGCAGAAGTCAACCAAACTTCACCCAATAGTGTATTGTATCACAATCTAGTAGTTACATTTGAAAATTTTGTTCTAGGAAATTTTGTTTGAGCGCAATCATCAAACTTAATTAAAAAAGTCATTTAAGCCTTTTCACAGTGAGATCTATGCGATATGGCCGAGAAATGTAATTTTGATGTTAACTCCCAAACCGCTGCGCAGAAGTCAACCAAACTTCACCCATTAGTGTATTGTATCACAATCTAGTAGTTACATGTGGAAATTTGGTTCTAGGACATTTGATTTGAGCGCAATCCTCAAACTTAGGTCAAAAAAGCCATTTAAGCCTTTTCACAGTGAGATCTATGCGATATGGCCGAGAAATGTAATTTTGATGTTAACTCCCAAACCGCTGCGCAGAAGTCAACCAAACTTCACCCAATAGTGTATTGTATCACAATCTAGTAGTTACATGTGGAAATTTGGTTCTAGGACATTTGATTTGAGCGCAATCCTCAAACTTAGGTCAAAAAAGCCATTTAAGCCTTTTCACAGTGAGATCTATGCGATATGGCCGAGAAATGTAATTTTGATGTTAACTCCCAAACCGCTGCGCAGAAGTCAACCAAACTTCACCCAATAGTGTATTGTATCACATTCTAGTAGTTACATTTGAAAATTTCGTTCTAGGACATTTGTTTTGTGCGCAATTATTAAACTTAGGTCAAAAAAAGCCATTTAAGCCTTTTCACAGTGAGATCTATGCGATATGGCCGAGAAATGTAATTTTGATGTTAACTCCCAAACCGCTGCGCAGAAGTAAACCAAACTTCACCCATTAGTGTATTGTATCACAATCTAGTAGTTACATGTGGAAATTTGGTTCTAGGACATTTGATTTGAGCGCAATCCTCAAACTTAGGTCAAAAAAGTCATTTAAGCCTTTTCACAGTGAGATCTATGCGATATGGCCGAGAAATGTAATTTTGATGTTAACTCCCAAACCGCTGCGCAGAAGTCAACCAAACTTCACCCAATAGTGTATTGTATCACATTCTAGTAGTTACATTTGAAAATTTCGTTCTAGGAAATTTTGTTTGAGCGCAATCATCAAACTTAATTAAAAAAGTCATTTAAGCCTTTTCACAGTGAGATCTATGCGATATGGCCGAGAAATGTAATTTTGATGTTAACTCCCAAACCGCTGCGCAGAAGTCAACCAAACTTCACCCATTAGTGTATTGTATCACAATCTAGTAGTTACATGTGGAAATTTGGTTCTAGGACATTTGATTTGAGCGCAATCCTCAAACTTAGGTCAAAAAAGCCATTTAAGCCTTTTCACAGTGAGATCTATGCGATATGGCCGAGAAATGTAATTTTGATGTTAACTCCCAAACCGCTGCGCAGAAGTCAACCAAACTTCACCCAATAGTGTATTGTATCACAATCTAGTAGTTACATTTGAAAATTTTGTTCTAGGACATTTTGTTTGAACGCAATCATCAAACTTAATTAAAAAAGTCATTTAAGCCTTTTCACAGTGAGATCTATGCGATATGGCCGAGAAATGTAATTTTGATGTTAACTCCCAAACCGCTGCGCAGAAGTCAACCAAACTTCACCCAATAGTGTATTGTATCACAATCTAGTAGTTACATTTGAAAATTTTGTTCTAGGACATTTTGTTTGAGCGCAATCCTCAAACTTAGGTCAAAAAAGCCATTTAAGCCTTTTCACAGTGAGATCTATGCGATATGGCCGAGAAATGTAATTTTGATGTTAACTCCCAAACCGCTGCGCAGAAGTCAACCAAACTTCACCCAATAGTGTATTGTATCACATTCTAGTAGTTACATTTGAAAATTTCGTACTAGGACATTTGGTTTGAGCGCAATCATTAAACTTAGGTCAAAAAAGCCATTTAAGCCTTTTCACAGTGAGATCTATGCGATATGGCCGAGAAATGTAATTTTGATGTTAACTCCCAAACCGCTGCGCAGAAGTAAACCAAACTTCACCCATTAGTGTATTGTATCACAATCTAGTAGTTACATGCGGAATTTTGGTTCTAGGACATTTGATTTGAGCGCAATCTTCAAACTTAGGTCAAAAAAGCCATTTAAGCCTTTTCACAGTGAGATCTATGCGATATGGCCGAGAAATGTAATTTTGATGTTAACTCCCAAACCGCTGCGCAGAAGTCAACCAAACTTCACCCAATAGTGTATTGTATCACAATCTAGTAGTTACATTTGAAAATTTTGTTCTAGGACATTTTGTTTGAACGCAATCATCAAACTTAATTAAAAAAGTCATTTAAGCCTTTTCACAGTGAGATCTATGCGATATGGCCGAGAAATGTAATTTTGATGTTAACTCCCAAACCGCTGCGCAGAAGTCAACCAAACTTCACCCATTAGTGTATTGTATCACAATCTAGTAGTTACATGTGGAAATTTGGTTATAGGACATTTGATTTGAGCGCAATCCTCAAACAGGTCAAAAAAGCCATTTAAGCCTTTTTACAGTGAGATCTATGCGATATGGCCGAGAAATGTAATTTTGATGTTAACTCCCAAACCGCTGCGCAGAAGTCAACCAAACTTCACCCAATAGTGTATTTTATCACAATCTAGTAGTTACATTTGGAAATTTAGTTCTAGGACATTTGATTTGAGCGCAATATTCAAACTTAATTAAAAAAAGTCATTTAAGCCTTTTCACAGTGAGATCTATGCGATATGGCCGAGAAATGTAATTTTGATGTTCACTCCCAAACCGCTGCGCAGAAGTCAACCAAACTTCAACCATTAGTGTATTGTATCACAATCTAGTAGTTACATGTGGAAATTTGGTTCTAGGACATTTGATTTGAGCGCAATCCTCAAACTTAGGTCAAAAAAGCCATTTAAGCCTTTTCACAGTGAGATCTATGCGATATGGCCGAGAAATGTAATTTTGATGTTAACTCCCAAACCGCTGCGCAGAAGTCAACCAAACTTCACCCAATAGTGTATTGTATCACAATCTAGTAGTTACATTTGAAAATTTTGTTCTAGGACATTTTGTTTGAGCGCAATCCTCAAACTTAGGTCAAAAAAGACATTTAAGCCTTTTCACAGTGAGATCTATGCGATATGGCCGAGAAATGTAATTTTGATGTTAACTCCCAAACCGCTGCGCAGAAGTCAACCAAACTTCACCCAATAGTGTATTGTATCACATTCTAGTAGTTACATTTAAAAATTTCGTTCTAGGACATTTGGTTTGAGCGCAATTATTAAACTTAGGTCAAAAAAGCCATTTAAGCCTTTTCACAGTGAGATCTATGCGATATGGCCAAGAAATGTAATTTTGATGTTAACTCCCAAACCGCTGCGCAGAAGTAAACCAAACTTCACCCATTAGTGTATTGTATCACAATCTAGTAGTTACATGTGGAAATTTGGTTCTAGGACATTTGATTTGAGCGCAATCCTCAAACTTAGGTCAAAAAAGCCATTTAAGCCTTTTCACAGTGAGATCTATGCGATATGGCCGAGAAATGTAATTTTGATGTTAACTCCCAAACCGCTGCGCAGAAGTCAACCAAACTTCACCCAATAGTGTATTGTATCACATTCTAGTAGTTACATTTGAAAATTTCGTTCTAGGACATTTGTTTTGTGCGCAATTATTAAACTTAGGTCAAAAAAAGCCATTTAAGCCTTTTCACAGTGAGATCTATGCGATATGGCCGAGAAATGTAATTTTGATGTTAACTCCCAAACCGCTGCGCAGAAGTAAACCAAACTTCACCCATTAGTGTATTGTATCACAATCTAGTAGTTACATGTGGAAATTTGGTTCTAGGACATTTGATTTGAGCGCAATCCTCAAACTTAGGTCAAAAAAGCCATTTAAGCCTTTTCACAGTGAGATCTATGCGATATGGCCGAGAAATGTAATTTTGATGTTAACTCCCAAACCGCTGCGCAGAAGTCAACTAAACTTCACCCAATAGTGTATTGTATCACATTCTAGTAGTTACATTTGAAAATTTCGTTCTAGGACATTTGGTTTGAGCGCAATCATTAAACTTAATTAAAAAAGTCATTTAAGCCTTTTCACAGTGAGATCTATCTATGCGATATGGCCGAGAAATGTAATTTTGATGTTAACTCCCAAACCGCTGCGCAGAAGTCAACCAAACTTCACCCAATAGTGTATTGTATCACAATCTAGTAGTTACATTTGAAAATTTTGTTCTAGGACATTTTGTTTGAGCGCAATCCTCAAACTTAGGTCAAAAAAGCCATTTAAGCCTTTTCACAGTGAGATCTATGCGATATGGCCGAGAAATGTAATTTTGATGTTAACTCCCAAACCGCTGCGCAGAAGTCAACCAAACTTCACCCAATAGTGTATTGTATCACAATCTAGTAGTTACATTTGAAAATTTTGTTCTAGGACATTTTGTTTGAACGCAATCATCAAACTTAATTAAAAAAGTCATTTAAGCCTTTTCACAGTGAGATCTATGCGATATGGCCGAGAAATGTAATTTTGATGTTAACTCCCAAACCGCTGCGCAGAAGTCAACCAAACTTCACCCATTAGTGTATTGTATCACAATCTAGTAGTTACATGTGGAAATTTGGTTATAGGACATTTGATTTGAGCGCAATCCTCAAACAGGTCAAAAAAGCCATTTAAGCCTTTTTACAGTGAGATCTATGCGATATGGCCGAGAAATGTAATTTTGATGTTAACTCCCAAACCGCTGCGCAGAAGTCAACTAAACTTCACCCAATAGTGTATTGTATCACATTCTAGTAGTTACATTTGAAAATTTCGTTCTAGGACATTTGGTTTGAGCGCAATCATTAAACTTAATTAAAAAAGTCATTTAAGCCTTTTCACAGTGAGATCTATCTATGCGATATGGCCGAGAAATGTAATTTTGATGTTAACTCCCAAACCGCTGCGCAGAAGTCAACCAAACTTCACCCAATAGTGTATTGTATCACATTCTAGTAGTTACATTTGAAAATTTCGTTCTAGGAAATTTTGTTTGAGCGCAATCATCAAACTTAATTAAAAAAGTCATTTAAGCCTTTTCACAGTGAGATCTATGCGATAGGGCCGAGAAATGTAATTTTGATGTTAACTCCCAAACCGCTGCGCAGAAGTCAACCAAACTTCACCCATTAGTGTATTGTATCACAATCTAGTAGTTACATGTGGAAATTTGGTTCTAGGACATTTGATTTGAGCGCAATCCTCAAACTTAGGTCAAAAAAGCCATTTAAGCCTTTTCACAGTGAGATCTATGCGATATTGCCGAGAAATGTAATTTTGATGTTAACTCCCAAACCGCTGCGCAGAAGTCAACCAAACTTCACCCAATAGTGTATTGTATCACAATCTAGTAGTTACATTTGAAAATTTTGTTCTAGGACATTTTGTTTGAACGCAATCATCAAACTTAATTAAAAAAGTCATTTAAGCCTTTTCACAGTGAGATCTATGCGATATGGCCGAGAAATGTAATTTTGATGTTAACTCCCAAACCGCTGCGCAGAAGTCAACCAAACTTCACCCAATAGTGTATTGTATCACAATCTAGTAGTTACATTTGAAAATTTTGTTCTAGGACATTTTGTTTGAGCGCAATCCTCAAACTTAGGTCAAAAAAGCCATTTAAGCCTTTTCACAGTGAGATCTATGCGATATGGCCGAGAAATGTAATTTTGATGTTAACTCCCAAACCGCTGCGCAGAAGTCAACCAAACTTCACCCAATAGTGTATTGTATCACATTCTAGTAGTTACATTTGAAAATTTCGTACTAGGACATTTGGTTTGAGCGCAATCATTAAACTTAGGTCAAAAAAGCCATTTAAGCCTTTTCACAGTGAGATCTATGCGATATGGCCGAGAAATGTAATTTTGATGTTAACTCCCAAACCGCTGCGCAGAAGTAAACCAAACTTCACCCATTAGTGTATTGTATCACAATCTAGTAGTTACATGCGGAAATTTGGTTCTAGGACATTTGATTTGAGCGCAATCCTCAAACTTAGGTCAAAAAAGCCATTTAAGCCTTTTCACAGTGAGATCTATGCGATATGGCCGAGAAATGTAATTTTGATGTTAACTCCCAAACCGCTGCGCAGAAGTCAACCAAACTTCACCCAATAGTGTATTGTATCACAATCTAGTAGTTACATTTGAAAATTTTGTTCTAGGACATTTTGTTTGAACGCAATCATCAAACTTAATTAAAAAAGTCATTTAAGCCTTTTCACAGTGAGATCTATGCGATATGGCCGAGAAATGTAATTTTGATGTTAACTCCCAAACCGCTGCGCAGAAGTCAACCAAACTTCACCCATTAGTGTATTGTATCACAATCTAGTAGTTACATGTGGAAATTTGGTTATAGGACATTTGATTTGAGCGCAATCCTCAAACAGGTCAAAAAAGCCATTTAAGCCTTTTCACAGTGAGATCTATGCGATATGGCCGAGAAATGTAATTTTGATGTTAACTCCCAAACCGCTGCGCAGAAGTCAACCAAACTTCACCCAATAGTGTATTTTATCACAATCTAGTAGTTACATTTGGAAATTTAGTTCTAGGACATTTGATTTGAGCGCAATATTCAAACTTAATTAAAAAAAGTCATTTAAGCCTTTTCACAGTGAGATCTATGCGATATGGCCGAGAAATGTAATTTTGATGTTCACTCCCAAACCGCTGCGCAGAAGTCAACCAAACTTCAACCATTAGTGTATTGTATCACAATCTAGTAGTTACATGTGGAAATTTGGTTCTAGGACATTTGATTTGAGCGCAATTCTCAAACTTAGGTCAAAAAAGCCATTTAAGCCTTTTCACAGTGAGATCTATGCGATATGGCCGAGAAATGTAATTTTGATGTTAACTCCCAAACCGCTTCGCAGAAGTCAACCAAACTTCACCCAATAGTGTATTGTATCACAATCTAGTAGTTACATTTGAAAATTTTGTTCTAGGACATTTTGTTTGAGCGCAATCATCAAACTTAATTAAAAAAGTCATTTAAGCCTTTTCACAGTGAGATCTATGCGATATGGCCGAGAAATGTAATTTTGATGTTAACTCCCAAACCGCTGCGCAGAAGTCAACCAAACTTCACCCAATAGTGTATTGTATCACATTCTAGTAGTTACATTTAAAAATTTCGTTCTAGGACATTTGGTTTGAGCGCAATTATTAAACTTAGGTCAAAAAAGCCATTTAAGCCTTTTCACAGTGAGATCTATGCGATATGGCCGAGAAATGTAATTTTGATGTTAACTCCCAAACCGCTGCGCAGAAGTCAACCAAACTTCACCCAATAGTGTATTGTATCACAATCTAGTAGTTACATTTGAAAATTTTGTTCTAGGACATTTTGTTTGAGCGCAATCCTCAAACTTAGGTCAAAAAAGCCATTTAAGCCTTTTCACAGTGAGATCTATGCGATATGGCCGAGAAATGTAATTTTGATGTTAACTCCCAAACCGCTGCGCAGAAGTCAACCAAACTTCACCCAATAGTGTATTGTATCACATTCTAGTAGTTACATTTGAAAATTTCGTACTAGGACATTTGGTTTGAGCGCAATCATTAAACTTAGGTCAAAAAAGCCATTTAAGCCTTTTCACAGTGAGATCTATGCGATATGGCCGAGAAATGTAATTTTGATGTTAACTCCCAAACCGCTGCGCAGAAGTAAACCAAACTTCACCCATTAGTGTATTGTATCACAATCTAGTAGTTACATGCGGAAATTTGGTTCTAGGACATTTGATTTGAGCGCAATCCTCAAACTTAGGTCAAAAAAGCCATTTAAGCCTTTTCACAGTGAGATCTATGCGATATGGCCGAGAAATGTAATTTTGATGTTAACTCCCAAACCGCTGCGCAGAAGTCAACCAAACTTCACCCAATAGTGTATTGTATCACAATCTAGTAGTTACATTTGAAAATTTTGTTCTAGGACATTTTGTTTGAACGCAATCATCAAACTTAATTAAAAAAGTCATTTAAGCCTTTTCACAGTGAGATCTATGCGATATGGCCGAGAAATGTAATTTTGATGTTAACTCCCAAACCGCTGCGCAGAAGTCAACCAAACTTCACCCATTAGTGTATTGTATCACAATCTAGTAGTTACATGTGGAAATTTGGTTATAGGACATTTGATTTGAGCGCAATCCTCAAACAGGTCAAAAAAGCCATTTAAGCCTTTTCACAGTGAGATCTATGCGATATGGCCGAGAAATGTAATTTTGATGTTAACTCCCAAACCGCTGCGCAGAAGTCAACCAAACTTCACCCAATAGTGTATTTTATCACAATCTAGTAGTTACATTTGGAAATTTAGTTCTAGGACATTTGATTTGAGCGCAATATTCAAACTTAATTAAAAAAAGTCATTTAAGCCTTTTCACAGTGAGATCTATGCGATATGGCCGAGAAATGTAATTTTGATGTTCACTCCCAAACCGCTGCGCAGAAGTCAACCAAACTTCAACCATTAGTGTATTGTATCACAATCTAGTAGTTACATGTGGAAATTTGGTTCTAGGACATTTGATTTGAGCGCAATCCTCAAACTTAGGTCAAAAAAGCCATTTAAGCCTTTTCACAGTGAGATCTATGCGATATGGCCGAGAAATGTAATTTTGATGTTAACTCCCAAACCGCTTCGCAGAAGTCAACCAAACTTCACCCAATAGTGTATTGTATCACAATCTAGTAGTTACATTTGAAAATTTTGTTCTAGGACATTTTGTTTGAGCGCAATCATCAAACTTAATTAAAAAAGTCATTTAAGCCTTTTCACAGTGAGATCTATGCGATATGGCCGAGAAATGTAATTTTGATGTTAACTCCCAAACCGCTGCGCAGAAGTCAACCAAACTTCACCCAATAGTGTATTTTATCACAATCTAGTAGTTACATTTGGAAATTTAGTTCTAGGACATTTGATTTGAGCGCAATATTCAAACTTAATTAAAAAAAGTCATTTAAGCCTTTTCACAGTGAGATCTATGCGATATGGCCGAGAAATGTAATTTTGATGTTCACTCCCAAACCGCTGCGCAGAAGTCAACCAAACTTCAACCATTAGTGTATTGTATCACAATCTAGTAGTTACATGTGGAAATTTGGTTCTAGGACATTTGATTTGAGCGCAATCCTCAAACTTAGGTCAAAAAAGCCATTTAAGCCTTTTCACAGTGAGATCTATGCGATATGGCCGAGAAATGTAATTTTGATGTTAACTCCCAAACCGCTTCGCAGAAGTCAACCAAACTTCACCCAATAGTGTATTGTATCACAATCTAGTAGTTACATGCGGAATTTTGGTTCTAGGACATTTGATTTGAGCGCAATCTTCAAACTTAGGTCAAAAAAGCCATTTAAGCCTTTTCACAGTGAGATCTATGCGATATGGCCGAGAAATGTAATTTTGATGTTAACTCCCAAACCGCTGCGCAGAAGTCAACCAAACTTCACCCAATAGTGTATTGTATCACAATCTAGTAGTTACATTTGAAAATTTTGTTCTAGGACATTTTGTTTGAACGCAATCATCAAACTTAATTAAAAAAGTCATTTAAGCCTTTTCACAGTGAGATCTATGCGATATGGCCGAGAAATGTAATTTTGATGTTAACTCCCAAACCGCTGCGCAGAAGTCAACCAAACTTCACCCATTAGTGTATTGTATCACAATCTAGTAGTTACATGTGGAAATTTGGTTATAGGACATTTGATTTGAGCGCAATCCTCAAACAGGTCAAAAAAGCCATTTAAGCCTTTTTACAGTGAGATCTATGCGATATGGCCGAGAAATGTAATTTTGATGTTAACTCCCAAACCGCTGCGCAGAAGTCAACCAAACTTCACCCAATAGTGTATTTTATCACAATCTAGTAGTTACATTTGGAAATTTAGTTCTAGGACATTTGATTTGAGCGCAATATTCAAACTTAATTAAAAAAAGTCATTTAAGCCTTTTCACAGTGAGATCTATGCGATATGGCCGAGAAATGTAATTTTGATGTTCACTCCCAAACCGCTGCGCAGAAGTCAACCAAACTTCAACCATTAGTGTATTGTATCACAATCTAGTAGTTACATGTGGAAATTTGGTTCTAGGACATTTGATTTGAGCGCAATCCTCAAACTTAGGTCAAAAAAGCCATTTAAGCCTTTTCACAGTGAGATCTATGCGATATGGCCGAGAAATGTAATTTTGATGTTAACTCCCAAACCGCTGCGCAGAAGTCAACCAAACTTCACCCAATAGTGTATTGTATCACAATCTAGTAGTTACATTTGAAAATTTTGTTCTAGGACATTTTGTTTGAGCGCAATCATCAAACTTAATTAAAAAAGTCATTTAAGCCTTTTCACAGTGAGATCTATGCGATATGGCCGAGAAATGTAATTTTGATGTTAACTCCCAAACCGCTGCGCAGAAGTAAACCAAACTTCACCCATTAGTGTATTGTATCACAATCTAGTAGTTACATGTGGAAATTTGGTTCTAGGACATTTGATTTGAGCGCAATCCTCAAACTTAGGTCAAAAAAGACATTTAAGCCTTTTCACAGTGAGATCTATGCGATATGGCCGAGAAATGTAATTTTGATGTTAACTCCCAAACCGCTGCGCAGAAGTCAACCAAACTTCACCCAATAGTGTATTGTATCACATTCTAGTAGTTACATTTAAAAATTTCGTTCTAGGACATTTGGTTTGAGCGCAATTATTAAACTTAGGTCAAAAAAGCCATTTAAGCCTTTTCACAGTGAGATCTATGCGATATGGCCAAGAAATGTAATTTTGATGTTAACTCCCAAACCGCTGCGCAGAAGTAAACCAAACTTCACCCATTAGTGTATTGTATCACAATCTAGTAGTTACATGTGGAAATTTGGTTCTAGGACATTTGATTTGAGCGCAATCCTCAAACTTAGGTCAAAAAAGCCATTTAAGCCTTTTCACAGTGAGATCTATGCGATATGGCCGAGAAATGTAATTTTGATGTTAACTCCCAAACCGCTGCGCAGAAGTCAACCAAACTTCACCCAATAGTGTATTGTATCACATTCTAGTAGTTACATTTGAAAATTTCGTTCTAGGACATTTGTTTTGTGCGCAATTATTAAACTTAGGTCAAAAAAAGCCATTTAAGCCTTTTCACAGTGAGATCTATGCGATATGGCCGAGAAATGTAATTTTGATGTTAACTCCCAAACCGCTGCGCAGAAGTAAACCAAACTTCACCCATTAGTGTATTGTATCACAATCTAGTAGTTACATGTGGAAATTTGGTTCTAGGACATTTGATTTGAGCGCAATCCTCAAACTTAGGTCAAAAAAGCCATTTAAGCCTTTTCACAGTGAGATCTATGCGATATGGCCGAGAAATGTAATTTTGATGTTAACTCCCAAACCGCTGCGCAGAAGTCAACTAAACTTCACCCAATAGTGTATTGTATCACATTCTAGTAGTTACATTTGAAAATTTCGTTCTAGGACATTTGGTTTGAGCGCAATCATTAAACTTAATTAAAAAAGTCATTTAAGCCTTTTCACAGTGAGATCTATCTATGCGATATGGCCGAGAAATGTAATTTTGATGTTAACTCCCAAACCGCTGCGCAGAAGTCAACCAAACTTCACCCAATAGTGTATTGTATCACAATCTAGTAGTTACATTTGAAAATTTTGTTCTAGGACATTTTGTTTGAGCGCAATCCTCAAACTTAGGTCAAAAAAGCCATTTAAGCCTTTTCACAGTGAGATCTATGCGATATGGCCGAGAAATGTAATTTTGATGTTAACTCCCAAACCGCTGCGCAGAAGTCAACCAAACTTCACCCAATAGTGTATTGTATCACAATCTAGTAGTTACATTTGAAAATTTTGTTCTAGGACATTTTGTTTGAACGCAATCATCAAACTTAATTAAAAAAGTCATTTAAGCCTTTTCACAGTGAGATCTATGCGATATGGCCGAGAAATGTAATTTTGATGTTAACTCCCAAACCGCTGCGCAGAAGTCAACCAAACTTCACCCATTAGTGTATTGTATCACAATCTAGTAGTTACATGTGGAAATTTGGTTATAGGACATTTGATTTGAGCGCAATCCTCAAACAGGTCAAAAAAGCCATTTAAGCCTTTTTACAGTGAGATCTATGCGATATGGCCGAGAAATGTAATTTTGATGTTAACTCCCAAACCGCTGCGCAGAAGTCAACTAAACTTCACCCAATAGTGTATTGTATCACATTCTAGTAGTTACATTTGAAAATTTCGTTCTAGGACATTTGGTTTGAGCGCAATCATTAAACTTAATTAAAAAAGTCATTTAAGCCTTTTCACAGTGAGATCTATCTATGCGATATGGCCGAGAAATGTAATTTTGATGTTAACTCCCAAACCGCTGCGCAGAAGTCAACCAAACTTCACCCAATAGTGTATTGTATCACATTCTAGTAGTTACATTTGAAAATTTCGTTCTAGGAAATTTTGTTTGAGCGCAATCATCAAACTTAATTAAAAAAGTCATTTAAGCCTTTTCACAGTGAGATCTATGCGATAGGGCCGAGAAATGTAATTTTGATGTTAACTCCCAAACCGCTGCGCAGAAGTCAACCAAACTTCACCCATTAGTGTATTGTATCACAATCTAGTAGTTACATGTGGAAATTTGGTTCTAGGACATTTGATTTGAGCGCAATCCTCAAACTTAGGTCAAAAAAGCCATTTAAGCCTTTTCACAGTGAGATCTATGCGATATTGCCGAGAAATGTAATTTTGATGTTAACTCCCAAACCGCTGCGCAGAAGTCAACCAAACTTCACCCAATAGTGTATTGTATCACAATCTAGTAGTTACATTTGAAAATTTTGTTCTAGGACATTTTGTTTGAACGCAATCATCAAACTTAATTAAAAAAGTCATTTAAGCCTTTTCACAGTGAGATCTATGCGATATGGCCGAGAAATGTAATTTTGATGTTAACTCCCAAACCGCTGCGCAGAAGTCAACCAAACTTCACCCAATAGTGTATTGTATCACAATCTAGTAGTTACATTTGAAAATTTTGTTCTAGGACATTTTGTTTGAGCGCAATCCTCAAACTTAGGTCAAAAAAGCCATTTAAGCCTTTTCACAGTGAGATCTATGCGATATGGCCGAGAAATGTAATTTTGATGTTAACTCCCAAACCGCTGCGCAGAAGTCAACCAAACTTCACCCAATAGTGTATTGTATCACATTCTAGTAGTTACATTTGAAAATTTCGTACTAGGACATTTGGTTTGAGCGCAATCATTAAACTTAGGTCAAAAAAGCCATTTAAGCCTTTTCACAGTGAGATCTATGCGATATGGCCGAGAAATGTAATTTTGATGTTAACTCCCAAACCGCTGCGCAGAAGTAAACCAAACTTCACCCATTAGTGTATTGTATCACAATCTAGTAGTTACATGCGGAAATTTGGTTCTAGGACATTTGATTTGAGCGCAATCCTCAAACTTAGGTCAAAAAAGCCATTTAAGCCTTTTCACAGTGAGATCTATGCGATATGGCCGAGAAATGTAATTTTGATGTTAACTCCCAAACCGCTGCGCAGAAGTCAACCAAACTTCACCCAATAGTGTATTGTATCACAATCTAGTAGTTACATTTGAAAATTTTGTTCTAGGACATTTTGTTTGAACGCAATCATCAAACTTAATTAAAAAAGTCATTTAAGCCTTTTCACAGTGAGATCTATGCGATATGGCCGAGAAATGTAATTTTGATGTTAACTCCCAAACCGCTGCGCAGAAGTCAACCAAACTTCACCCATTAGTGTATTGTATCACAATCTAGTAGTTACATGTGGAAATTTGGTTATAGGACATTTGATTTGAGCGCAATCCTCAAACAGGTCAAAAAAGCCATTTAAGCCTTTTCACAGTGAGATCTATGCGATATGGCCGAGAAATGTAATTTTGATGTTAACTCCCAAACCGCTGCGCAGAAGTCAACCAAACTTCACCCAATAGTGTATTTTATCACAATCTAGTAGTTACATTTGGAAATTTAGTTCTAGGACATTTGATTTGAGCGCAATATTCAAACTTAATTAAAAAAAGTCATTTAAGCCTTTTCACAGTGAGATCTATGCGATATGGCCGAGAAATGTAATTTTGATGTTCACTCCCAAACCGCTGCGCAGAAGTCAACCAAACTTCAACCATTAGTGTATTGTATCACAATCTAGTAGTTACATGTGGAAATTTGGTTCTAGGACATTTGATTTGAGCGCAATTCTCAAACTTAGGTCAAAAAAGCCATTTAAGCCTTTTCACAGTGAGATCTATGCGATATGGCCGAGAAATGTAATTTTGATGTTAACTCCCAAACCGCTTCGCAGAAGTCAACCAAACTTCACCCAATAGTGTATTGTATCACAATCTAGTAGTTACATTTGAAAATTTTGTTCTAGGACATTTTGTTTGAGCGCAATCATCAAACTTAATTAAAAAAGTCATTTAAGCCTTTTCACAGTGAGATCTATGCGATATGGCCGAGAAATGTAATTTTGATGTTAACTCCCAAACCGCTGCGCAGAAGTCAACCAAACTTCACCCAATAGTGTATTGTATCACATTCTAGTAGTTACATTTAAAAATTTCGTTCTAGGACATTTGGTTTGAGCGCAATTATTAAACTTAGGTCAAAAAAGCCATTTAAGCCTTTTCACAGTGAGATCTATGCGATATGGCCGAGAAATGTAATTTTGATGTTAACTCCCAAACCGCTGCGCAGAAGTCAACCAAACTTCACCCAATAGTGTATTGTATCACAATCTAGTAGTTACATTTGAAAATTTTGTTCTAGGACATTTTGTTTGAGCGCAATCCTCAAACTTAGGTCAAAAAAGCCATTTAAGCCTTTTCACAGTGAGATCTATGCGATATGGCCGAGAAATGTAATTTTGATGTTAACTCCCAAACCGCTGCGCAGAAGTCAACCAAACTTCACCCAATAGTGTATTGTATCACATTCTAGTAGTTACATTTGAAAATTTCGTACTAGGACATTTGGTTTGAGCGCAATCATTAAACTTAGGTCAAAAAAGCCATTTAAGCCTTTTCACAGTGAGATCTATGCGATATGGCCGAGAAATGTAATTTTGATGTTAACTCCCAAACCGCTGCGCAGAAGTAAACCAAACTTCACCCATTAGTGTATTGTATCACAATCTAGTAGTTACATGCGGAAATTTGGTTCTAGGACATTTGATTTGAGCGCAATCCTCAAACTTAGGTCAAAAAAGCCATTTAAGCCTTTTCACAGTGAGATCTATGCGATATGGCCGAGAAATGTAATTTTGATGTTAACTCCCAAACCGCTGCGCAGAAGTCAACCAAACTTCACCCAATAGTGTATTGTATCACAATCTAGTAGTTACATTTGAAAATTTTGTTCTAGGACATTTTGTTTGAACGCAATCATCAAACTTAATTAAAAAAGTCATTTAAGCCTTTTCACAGTGAGATCTATGCGATATGGCCGAGAAATGTAATTTTGATGTTAACTCCCAAACCGCTGCGCAGAAGTCAACCAAACTTCACCCATTAGTGTATTGTATCACAATCTAGTAGTTACATGTGGAAATTTGGTTATAGGACATTTGATTTGAGCGCAATCCTCAAACAGGTCAAAAAAGCCATTTAAGCCTTTTCACAGTGAGATCTATGCGATATGGCCGAGAAATGTAATTTTGATGTTAACTCCCAAACCGCTGCGCAGAAGTCAACCAAACTTCACCCAATAGTGTATTTTATCACAATCTAGTAGTTACATTTGGAAATTTAGTTCTAGGACATTTGATTTGAGCGCAATATTCAAACTTAATTAAAAAAAGTCATTTAAGCCTTTTCACAGTGAGATCTATGCGATATGGCCGAGAAATGTAATTTTGATGTTCACTCCCAAACCGCTGCGCAGAAGTCAACCAAACTTCAACCATTAGTGTATTGTATCACAATCTAGTAGTTACATGTGGAAATTTGGTTCTAGGACATTTGATTTGAGCGCAATCCTCAAACTTAGGTCAAAAAAGCCATTTAAGCCTTTTCACAGTGAGATCTATGCGATATGGCCGAGAAATGTAATTTTGATGTTAACTCCCAAACCGCTTCGCAGAAGTCAACCAAACTTCACCCAATAGTGTATTGTATCACAATCTAGTAGTTACATTTGAAAATTTTGTTCTAGGACATTTTGTTTGAGCGCAATCATCAAACTTAATTAAAAAAGTCATTTAAGCCTTTTCACAGTGAGATCTATGCGATATGGCCGAGAAATGTAATTTTGATGTTAACTCCCAAACCGCTGCGCAGAAGTCAACCAAACTTCACCCAATAGTGTATTTTATCACAATCTAGTAGTTACATTTGGAAATTTAGTTCTAGGACATTTGATTTGAGCGCAATATTCAAACTTAATTAAAAAAAGTCATTTAAGCCTTTTCACAGTGAGATCTATGCGATATGGCCGAGAAATGTAATTTTGATGTTCACTCCCAAACCGCTGCGCAGAAGTCAACCAAACTTCAACCATTAGTGTATTGTATCACAATCTAGTAGTTACATGTGGAAATTTGGTTCTAGGACATTTGATTTGAGCGCAATCCTCAAACTTAGGTCAAAAAAGCCATTTAAGCCTTTTCACAGTGAGATCTATGCGATATGGCCGAGAAATGTAATTTTGATGTTAACTCCCAAACCGCTTCGCAGAAGTCAACCAAACTTCACCCAATAGTGTATTGTATCACAATCTAGTAGTTACATTTGAAAATTTTGTTCTAGGACATTTTGTTTGAGCGCAATCATCAAACTTAATTAAAAAAGTCATTTAAGCCTTTTCACAGTGAGATCTATGCGATATGGCCGAGAAATGTAATTTTGATGTTAACTCCCAAACCGCTGCGCAGAAGTCAACCAAACTTCACCCAATAGTGTATTGTATCACATTCTAGTAGTTACATTTAAAAATTTCGTTCTAGGACATTTGGTTTGAGCGCAATTATTAAACTTAGGTCAAAAAAGCCATTTAAGCCTTTTCACAGTGAGATCTATGCGATATGGCCGAGAAATGTAATTTTGATGTTAACTCCCAAACCGCTGCGCAGAAGTAAACCAAACTTCACCCATTAGTGTATTGTATCACAATCTAGTAGTTACATGTGGAAATTTGGTTCTAGGACATTTGATTTGAGCGCAATGCTCAAACTTAGGTCAAAAAAGCCATTTAAGCCTTTTCACAGTGAGATCTATGCGATATGGCCGAGAAATGTAATTTTGATGTTAACTCCCAAACCGCTGCGCAGAAGTCAACCAAACTTCACCCAATAGTGTATTGTATCACATTCTAGTAGTTACATTTGAAAATTTCGTTCTAGGACATTTGTTTTGTGCGCAATTATTAAACTTAGGTCAAAAAAAGCCATTTAAGCCTTTTCACAGTGAGATCTATGCGATATGGCCGAGAAATGTAATTTTGATGTTAACTCCCAAACCGCTGCGCAGAAGTAAACCAAACTTCACCCATTAGTGTATTGTATCACAATCTAGTAGTTACATGTGGAAATTTGGTTCTAGGACATTTGATTTGAGCGCAATCCTCAAACTTAGGTCAAAAAAGCCATTTAAGCCTTTTCACAGTGAGATCTATGCGATATGGCCGAGAAATGTAATTTTGATGTTAACTCCCAAACCGCTGCGCAGAAGTCAACTAAACTTCACCCAATAGTGTATTGTATCACATTCTAGTAGTTACATTTGAAAATTTCGTTCTAGGACATTTGGTTTGAGCGCAATCATTAAACTTAATTAAAAAAGTCATTTAAGCCTTTTCACAGTGAGATCTATCTATGCGATATGGCCGAGAAATGTAATTTTGATGTTAACTCCCAAACCGCTGCGCAGAAGTCAACCAAACTTCACCCAATAGTGTATTGTATCACATTCTAGTAGTTACATTTGAAAATTTCGTTCTAGGAAATTTTGTTTGAGCGCAATCATCAAACTTAATTAAAAAAGTCATTTAAGCCTTTTCACAGTGAGATCTATGCGATAGGGCCGAGAAATGTAATTTTGATGTTAACTCCCAAACCGCTGCGCAGAAGTCAACCAAACTTCACCCATTAGTGTATTGTATCACAATCTAGTAGTTACATGTGGAAATTTGGTTCTAGGACATTTGATTTGAGCGCAATCCTCAAACTTAGGTCAAAAAAGCCATTTAAGCCTTTTCACAGTGAGATCTATGCGATATGGCCGAGAAATGTAATTTTGATGTTAACTCCCAAACCGCTGCGCAGAAGTCAACCAAACTTCACCCAATAGTGTATTGTATCACAATCTAGTAGTTACATTTGAAAATTTTGTTCTAGGACATTTTGTTTGAACGCAATCATCAAACTTAATTAAAAAAGTCATTTAAGCCTTTTCACAGTGAGATCTATGCGATATGGCCGAGAAATGTAATTTTGATGTTAACTCCCAAACCGCTGCGCAGAAGTCAACCAAACTTCACCCAATAGTGTATTGTATCACAATCTAGTAGTTACATTTGAAAATTTTGTTCTAGGACATTTTGTTTGAGCGCAATCCTCAAACTTAGGTCAAAAAAGCCATTTAAGCCTTTTCACAGTGAGATCTATGCGATATGGCCGAGAAATGTAATTTTGATGTTAACTCCCAAACCGCTGCGCAGAAGTCAACCAAACTTCACCCAATAGTGTATTGTATCACATTCTAGTAGTTACATTTGAAAATTTCGTACTAGGACATTTGGTTTGAGCGCAATCAATAAACTTAGGTCAAAAAAGCCATTTAAGCCTTTTCACAGTGAGATCTATGCGATATGGCCGAGAAATGTAATTTTGATGTTAACTCCCAAACCGCTGCGCAGAAGTCAACCAAACTTCACCCAATAGTGTATTGTATCACAATCTAGTAGTTACATTTGAAAATTTTGTTCTAGGACATTTTGTTTGAACGCAATCATCAAACTTAATTAAAAAAGTCATTTAAGCCTTTTCACAGTGAGATCTATGCGATATGGCCGAGAAATGTAATTTTGATGTTAACTCCCAAACCGCTGCGCAGAAGTCAACCAAACTTCACCCATTAGTGTATTGTATCACAATCTAGTAGTTACATGTGGAAATTTGGTTATAGGACATTTGATTTGAGCGCAATCCTCAAACAGGTCAAAAAAGCCATTTAAGCCTTTTCACAGTGAGATCTATGCGATATGGCCGAGAAATGTAATTTTGATGTTAACTCCCAAACCGCTGAGCAGAAGTCAACCAAACTTCACCCAATAGTGTATTTTATCACAATCTAGTAGTTACATTTGGAAATTTAGTTCTAGGACATTTGATTTGAGCGCAATATTCAAACTTAATTAAAAAAAGTCATTTAAGCCTTTTCACAGTGAGATCTATGCGATATGGCCGAGAAATGTAATTTTGATGTTCACTCCCAAACCGCTGCGCAGAAGTCAACCAAACTTCAACCATTAGTGTATTGTATCACAATCTAGTAGTTACATGTGGAAATTTGGTTCTAGGACATTTGATTTGAGCGCAATCCTCAAACTTAGGTCAAAAAAGCCATTTAAGCCTTTTCACAGTGAGATCTATGCGATATGGCCGAGAAATGTAATTTTGATGTTAACTCCCAAACCGCTTCGCAGAAGTCAACCAAACTTCACCCAATAGTGTATTGTATCACAATCTAGTAGTTACATTTGAAAATTTTGTTCTAGGACATTTTGTTTGAGCGCAATCATCAAACTTAATTAAAAAAGTCATTTAAGCCTTTTCACAGTGAGATCTATGCGATATGGCCGAGAAATGTAATTTTGATGTTAACTCCCAAACCGCTGCGCAGAAGTAAACCAAACTTCACCCATTAGTGTATTGTATCACAATCTAGTAGTTACATGTGGAAATTTGGTTCTAGGACATTTGATTTGAGCGCAATCCTCAAACTTAGGTCAAAAAAGACATTTAAGCCTTTTCACAGTGAGATCTATGCGATATGGCCGAGAAATGTAATTTTGATGTTAACTCCCAAACCGCTGCGCAGAAGTCAACCAAACTTCACCCAATAGTGTATTGTATCACAATCTAGTAGTTACATTTGAAAATTTTGTTTTAGGACATTTTGTTTGAACTCAATCATCAAACTTAATTAAAAAAGTCATTTAAGCCTTTTCACAGTGAGATCTATGTGATATGGCCGAGAAATGTAATTTTGATGTTAACTCCCAAACCGCTGCGCAGAAGTCAACCAAACTTCACTCAATAGTGTATTGTATCACATTCTAGTAGTTACATTTGAAAATTTCGTTCTAGGACATTTGGTTTGAGCGCAATCATTAAACTTAGGTCAAAAAAGCCATTTAAGCCTTTTCACAGTGAGATCTATGCGATATGGCCGAGAAATGTAATTTTGATGTTAACTCCCAAACCGCTGCGAAGAAGTCAACCAAACTTCACCCAATAGTGTATTGTATCACAATCTAGTAGTTACATTTGAAAATTTGGTTCTAGGACATTTGATTTGAGCGCAATCCTCAAACTTAGGTCAAAAAAGCCATTTAAGCCTTTTCACAGTGAGATCTATGCGATATGGCCGAGAAATGTAATTTTGATGTTAACTCCCAAACCGCTGCGCAGAAGTCAACCAAACTTCACCCAATAGTGTATTGTATCACATTCTAGTAGTTACATTTAAAAATTTCGTTCTAGGACATTTGGTTTGAGCGCAATTATTAAACTTAGGTCAAAAAAGCCATTTAAGCCTTTTCACAGTGAGATCTATGCGATATGGCCGAGAAATGTAATTTTGATGTTAACTCCCAAACCGCTGCGCAGAAGTAAACCAAACTTCACCCATTAGTGTATTGTATCACAATCTAGTAGTTACATGTGGAAATTTGGTTCTAGGACATTTGATTTGAGCGCAATCCTCAAACTTAGGTCAAAAAAGCCATTTAAGCCTTTTCACAGTGAGATCTCTGCGATATGGCCGAGAAATGTAATTTTGATGTTAACTCCCAAACCGCTGCGCAGAAGTCAACCAAACTTCACCCAATAGTGTATTGTATCACATTCTAGTAGTTACATTTGAAAATTTCGTTCTAGGACATTTGTTTTGTGCGCAATTATTAAACTTAGGTCAAAAAAAGCCATTTAAGCCTTTTCACAGTGAGATCTATGCGATATGGCCGAGAAATGTAATTTTGATGTTTACTCCCAAACCGCTGCGCAGAAGTAAACCAAACTTCACCCAATAGTGTATTGTATCACATTCTAGTAGTTACATTTGAAAATTTCGTTCTAGGAAATTTTGTTTGAGCGCAATCATCAAACTTAATTAAAAAAGTCATTTAAGCCTTTTCAGAGTGAGATCTATGCGATAGGGCCGAGAAATGTAATTTTGATGTTAACTCCCAAACCGCTGCGCAGAAGTCAACCAAACTTCACCCATTAGTGTATTGTATCACAATCTAGTAGTTACATGTGGAAATTTGGTTCTAGGACATTTGATTTGAGCGCAATCCTCAAACTTAGGTCAAAAAAGCCATTTAAGCCTTTTCACAGTGAGATCTATGCGATATGGCCGAGAAATGTAATTTTGATGTTAACTCCCAAACCGCTGCGCAGAAGTCAACCAAACTTCACCCAATAGTGTATTGTATCACAATCTAGTAGTTACATTTGAAAATTTTGTTCTAGGACATTTTGTTTGAACGCAATCATCAAACTTAATTAAAAAAGTCATTTAAGCCTTTTCACAGTGAGATCTATGCGATATGGCCGAGAAATGTAATTTTGATGTTAACTCCCAAACCGCTGCGCAGAAGTCAACCAAACTTCACCCAATAGTGTATTGTATCACAATCTAGTAGTTACATTTGAAAATTTTGTTCTAGGACATTTTGTTTGAGCGCAATCCTCAAACTTAGGTCAAAAAAGCCATTTAAGCCTTTTCACAGTGAGATCTATGCGATATGGCCGAGAAATGTAATTTTGATGTTAACTCCCAAACCGCTGCGCAGAAGTCAACCAAACTTCACCCAATAGTGTATTGTATCACAATCTAGTAGTTACATTTGAAAATTTTGTTTTAGGACATTTTGTTTGAACTCAATCATCAAACTTAATTAAAAAAGTCATTTAAGCCTTTTCACAGTGAGATCTATGTGATATGGCCGAGAAATGTAATTTTGATGTTAACTCCCAAACCGCTGCGCAGAAGTCAACCAAACTTCACTCAATAGTGTATTGTATCACATTCTAGTAGTTACATTTGAAAATTTCGTTCTAGGACATTTGGTTTGAGCGCAATCATTAAACTTAGGTCAAAAAAGCCATTTAAGCCTTTTCACAGTGAGATCTATGCGATATGGCCGAGAAATGTAATTTTGATGTTAACTCCCAAACCGCTGCGCAGAAGTAAACCAAACTTCACCCAATAGTGTATTGTATCACAATCTAGTAGTTACATGTGGAAATTTGGTTCTAGGACATTTGATTTGAGCGCAATCCTCAAACTTAGGTCAAAAAAGCCATTTAAGCCTTTTCACAGTGAGATCTATGCGATATGGCCGAGAAATGTAATTTTGATGTTAACTCCCAAACCGCTGCGCAGAAGTCAACCAAACTTCACCCAATAGTGTATTGTATCACATTCTAGTAGTTACATTTGAAAATTTCGTTCTAGGACATTTGTTTTGTGCGCAATTATTAAACTTAGGTCAAAAAAAGCCATTTAAGCCTTTTCACAGTGAGATCTATGCGATATGGCCGAGAAATGTAATTTTGATGTTTACTCCCAAACCGCTGCGCAGAAGTAAACCAAACTTCACCCATTAGTGTATTGTATCACATTCTAGTAGTTACATGTGGAAATTTGGTTCTAGGACATTTGATTTGAGCGCAATCCTCAAACTTAGGTCAAAAAAGCCATTTAAGCCTTTTCACAGTGAGATCTATGCGATATGGCCGAGAAATGTAATTTTGATGTTAACTCCCAAACCGCTGCGCAGAAGTCAACTAAACTTCACCCAATAGTGTATTGTATCACATTCTAGTAGATACATTTGAAAATTTCGTTCTAGGACATTTGGTTTGAGCGCAATCATTAAACTTAATTAAAAAAGTCATTTAAGCCTTTTCACAGTGAGATCTATGCGATATGGCCGAGAAATGTAATTTTGATGTTCACTCCCAAACCGCTGCGCAGAAGTCAACCAAACTTCAACCATTAGTGTATTGTATCACAATCTAGTAGTTACATGTGGAAATTTGGTTCTAGGACATTTGATTTGAGCGCAATCCTCAAACTTAGGTCAAAAAAGCCATTTAAGCCTTTTCACAGTGAGATCTATGCGATATGGCCGAGAAATGTAATTTTGATGTTAACTCCCAAACCGCTTCGCAGAAGTCAACCAAACTTCACCCAATAGTGTATTGTATCACAATCTAGTAGTTACATTTGAAAATTTTGTTCTAGGACATTTTGTTTGAGCGCAATCATCAAACTTAATTAAAAAAGTCATTTAAGCCTTTTCACAGTGAGATCTATGCGATATGGCCGAGAAATGTAATTTTGATGTTAACTCCCAAACCGCTGCGCAGAAGTAAACCAAACTTCACCCATTAGTGTATTGTATCACAATCTAGTAGTTACATGTGGAAATTTGGTTCTAGGACATTTGATTTGAGCGCAATCCTCAAACTTAGGTCAAAAAAGACATTTAAGCCTTTTCACAGTGAGATCTATGCGATATGGCCGAGAAATGTAATTTTGATGTTAACTCCCAAACCGCTGCGCAGAAGTCAACCAAACTTCACCCAATAGTGTATTGTATCACAATCTAGTAGTTACATTTGAAAATTTTGTTTTAGGACATTTTGTTTGAACTCAATCATCAAACTTAATTAAAAAAGTCATTTAAGCCTTTTCACAGTGAGATCTATGTGATATGGCCGAGAAATGTAATTTTGATGTTAACTCCCAAACCGCTGCGCAGAAGTCAACCAAACTTCACTCAATAGTGTATTGTATCACATTCTAGTAGTTACATTTGAAAATTTCGTTCTAGGACATTTGGTTTGAGCGCAATCATTAAACTTAGGTCAAAAAAGCCATTTAAGCCTTTTCACAGTGAGATCTATGCGATATGGCCGAGAAATGTAATTTTGATGTTAACTCCCAAACCGCTGCGAAGAAGTCAACCAAACTTCACCCAATAGTGTATTGTATCACAATCTAGTAGTTACATTTGAAAATTTGGTTCTAGGACATTTGATTTGAGCGCAATCCTCAAACTTAGGTCAAAAAAGCCATTTAAGCCTTTTCACAGTGAGATCTATGCGATATGGCCGAGAAATGTAATTTTGATGTTAACTCCCAAACCGCTGCGCAGAAGTCAACCAAACTTCACCCAATAGTGTATTGTATCACATTCTAGTAGTTACATTTAAAAATTTCGTTCTAGGACATTTGGTTTGAGCGCAATTATTAAACTTAGGTCAAAAAAGCCATTTAAGCCTTTTCACAGTGAGATCTATGCGATATGGCCGAGAAATGTAATTTTGATGTTAACTCCCAAACCGCTGCGCAGAAGTAAACCAAACTTCACCCATTAGTGTATTGTATCACAATCTAGTAGTTACATGTGGAAATTTGGTTCTAGGACATTTGATTTGAGCGCAATCCTCAAACTTAGGTCAAAAAAGCCATTTAAGCCTTTTCACAGTGAGATCTATGCGATATGGCCGAGAAATGTAATTTTGATGTTAACTCCCAAACCGCTGCGCAGAAGTCAACCAAACTTCACCCAATAGTGTATTGTATCACATTCTAGTAGTTACATTTGAAAATTTCGTTCTAGGACATTTGTTTTGTGCGCAATTATTAAACTTAGGTCAAAAAAAGCCATTTAAGCCTTTTCACAGTGAGATCTATGCGATATGGCCGAGAAATGTAATTTTGATGTTTACTCCCAAACCGCTGCGCAGAAGTAAACCAAACTTCACCCAATAGTGTATTGTATCACATTCTAGTAGTTACATTTGAAAATTTCGTTCTAGGAAATTTTGTTTGAGCGCAATCATCAAACTTAATTAAAAAAGTCATTTAAGCCTTTTCAGAGTGAGATCTATGCGATAGGGCCGAGAAATGTAATTTTGATGTTAACTCCCAAACCGCTGCGCAGAAGTCAACCAAACTTCACCCATTAGTGTATTGTATCACAATCTAGTAGTTACATGTGGAAATTTGGTTCTAGGACATTTGATTTGAGCGCAATCCTCAAACTTAGGTCAAAAAAGCCATTTAAGCCTTTTCACAGTGAGATCTATGCGATATGGCCGAGAAATGTAATTTTGATGTTAACTCCCAAACCGCTGCGCAGAAGTCAACCAAACTTCACCCAATAGTGTATTGTATCACAATCTAGTAGTTACATTTGAAAATTTTGTTCTAGGACATTTTGTTTGAACGCAATCATCAAACTTAATTAAAAAAGTCATTTAAGCCTTTTCACAGTGAGATCTATGCGATATGGCCGAGAAATGTAATTTTGATGTTAACTCCCAAACCGCTGCGCAGAAGTCAACCAAACTTCACCCAATAGTGTATTGTATCACAATCTAGTAGTTACATTTGAAAATTTTGTTCTAGGACATTTTGTTTGAGCGCAATCCTCAAACTTAGGTCAAAAAAGCCATTTAAGCCTTTTCACAGTGAGATCTATGCGATATGGCCGAGAAATGTAATTTTGATGTTAACTCCCAAACCGCTGCGCAGAAGTCAACCAAACTTCACCCAATAGTGTATTGTATCACATTCTAGTAGTTACATTTGAAAATTTCGTACTAGGACATTTGGTTTGAGCGCAATCATTAAACTTAGGTCAAAAAAGCCATTTAAGCCTTTTCACAGTGAGATCTATGCGATATGGCCGAGAAATGTAATTTTGATGTTAACTCCCAAACCGCTGCGCAGAAGTAAACCAAACTTCACCCATTAGTGTATTGTATCACAATCTAGTAGTTACATGCGGAAATTTGGTTCTAGGACATTTGATTTGAGCGCAATCCTCAAACTTAGGTCAAAAAAGCCATTTAAGCCTTTTCACAGTGAGATCTATGCGATATGGCCGAGAAATGTAATTTTGATGTTAACTCCCAAACCGCTGCGCAGAAGTCAACCAAACTTCACCCAATAGTGTATTGTATCACAATCTAGTAGTTACATTTGAAAATTTTGTTCTAGGACATTTTGTTTGAACGCAATCATCAAACTTAATTAAAAAAGTCATTTAAGCCTTTTCACAGTGAGATCTATGCGATATGGCCGAGAAATGTAATTTTGATGTTAACTCCCAAACCGCTGCGCAGAAGTCAACCAAACTTCACCCATTAGTGTATTGTATCACAATCTAGTAGTTACATGTGGAAATTTGGTTATAGGACATTTGATTTGAGCGCAATCCTCAAACAGGTCAAAAAAGCCATTTAAGCCTTTTCACAGTGAGATCTATGCGATATGGCCGAGAAATGTAATTTTGATGTTAACTCCCAAACCGCTGCGCAGAAGTCAACCAAACTTCACCCAATAGTGTATTTTATCACAATCTAGTAGTTACATTTGGAAATTTAGTTCTAGGACATTTGATTTGAGCGCAATATTCAAACTTAATTAAAAAAAGTCATTTAAGCCTTTTCACAGTGAGATCTATGCGATATGGCCGAGAAATGTAATTTTGATGTTCACTCCCAAACCGCTGCGCAGAAGTCAACCAAACTTCAACCATTAGTGTATTGTATCACAATCTAGTAGTTACATGTGGAAATTTGGTTCTAGGACATTTGATTTGAGCGCAATCCTCAAACTTAGGTCAAAAAAGCCATTTAAGCCTTTTCACAGTGAGATCTATGCGATATGGCCGAGAAATGTAATTTTGATGTTAACTCCCAAACCGCTTCGCAGAAGTCAACCAAACTTCACCCAATAGTGTATTGTATCACAATCTAGTAGTTACATTTGAAAATTTTGTTCTAGGACATTTTGTTTGAGCGCAATCATCAAACTTAGGTCAAAAAAGACATTTAAGCCTTTTCACAGTGAGATCTATGCGATATGGCCGAGAAATGTAATTTTGATGTTAACTCCCAAACCGCTGCGCAGAAGTCAACCAAACTTCACCCAATAGTGTATTGTATCACAATCTAGTAGTTACATTTGAAAATTTTGTTTTAGGACATTTTGTTTGAACTCAATCATCAAACTTAATTAAAAAAGTCATTTAAGCCTTTTCACAGTGAGATCTATGTGATATGGCCGAGAAATGTAATTTTGATGTTAACTCCCAAACCGCTGCGCAGAAGTCAACCAAACTTCACTCAATAGTGTATTGTATCACATTCTAGTAGTTACATTTGAAAATTTCGTTCTAGGACATTTGGTTTGAGCGCAATCATTAAACTTAGGTCAAAAAAGCCATTTAAGCCTTTTCACAGTGAGATCTATGCGATATGGCCGAGAAATGTAATTTTGATGTTAACTCCCAAACCGCTGCGCAGAAGTAAACCAAACTTCACCCAATAGTGTATTGTATCACAATCTAGTAGTTACATGTGGAAATTTGGTTCTAGGACATTTGATTTGAGCGCAATCCTCAAACTTAGGTCAAAAAAGCCATTTAAGCCTTTTCACAGTGAGATCTATGCGATATGGCCGAGAAATGTAATTTTGATGTTAACTCCCAAACCGCTGCGCAGAAGTCAACCAAACTTCACCCAATAGTGTATTGTATCACATTCTAGTAGTTACATTTGAAAATTTCGTTCTAGGACATTTGTTTTGTGCGCAATTATTAAACTTAGGTCAAAAAAAGCCATTTAAGCCTTTTCACAGTGAGATCTATGCGATATGGCCGAGAAATGTAATTTTGATGTTTACTCCCAAACCGCTGCGCAGAAGTCAACTAAACTTCACCCAATAGTGTATTGTATCACATTCTAGTAGTTACATTTGAAAATTTCGTTCTAGGACATTTGGTTTGAGCGCAATCATTAAACTTAATTAAAAAAGTCATTTAAGCCTTTTCACAGTGAGATCTATGCGATATGGCCGAGAAATGTAATTTTGATGTTAACTCCCAAACCGCTGCGCAGAAGTCAACCAAACTTCACCCAATAGTGTATTGTATCACATTCTATTAGTTACATTTGAACATTTCGTTCTAGGACATTTGGTTTGAGCGCAATCATTAAACTTAGGTCAAAAAAGCCATTTAAGCCTTTTCACAGTGAGATCTATGCGATATGGCCGAGAAATGTAATTTTGATGTTAACTCCCAAACCGCTGCGCAGAAGTCAACCAAACTTCACCCAATAGTGTATTGTATCACATTCTAGTAGTTACATTTGAAAATTTCGTTCTAGGACATTTGGTTTGAGCGCAATTATTAAACTTAGGTCAAAAAAGCCATTTAAGCCTTTTCACAGTGAGATCTATGCGATATGGCCGAGAAATGTAATTTTGATGTTAACTCCCAAACCGCTGCGCAGAAGTAAACCAAACTTCACCCATTAGTGTATTGTATCACAATCTAGTAGTTACATGTGGAAATTTGGTTCTAGGACATTTGATTTGAGCGCAATCCTCAAACTTAGGTCAAAAAAGCCATTTAAGCCTTTTCACAGTGAGATCTATGCGATATGGCCGAGAAATGTAATTTTGATGTTAACTCCCAAACCGCTGCGCAGAAGTAAACCAAACTTCACCCATTAGTGTATTGTATCACAATCTAGTAGTTACATGTGGAAATTTGGTTCTAGGACATTTGATTTGAGCGCAATCCTCAAACTTAGGTCAAAAAAGCCATTTAAGCCTTTTCACAGTGAGATCTATGCGATATGGCCGAGAAATGTAATTTTGATGTTAACTCCCAAACCGCTGCGCAGAAGTCAACTAAACTTCACCCAATAGTGTATTGTATCACATTCTAGTAGTTACATTTGAAAATTTCGTTCTAGGACATTTGGTTTGAGCGCAATCATTAAACTTAATTAAAAAAGTCATTTAAGCCTTTTCACAGTGAGATCTATGCGATATGGCCGAGAAATGTAATTTTTATGTTAACTCCCAAACCGCTGCGCAGAAGTCAACCAAACTTCACCCAATAGTGTATTGTATCACATTCTAGTAGTTACATTTGAAAATTTCGTTCTAGGAAATTTTGTTTGAGCGCAATCATCAAACTTAATTAAAAAAGTCATTTAAGCCTTTTCACAGTGAGATCTATGCGATAGGGCCGAGAAATGTAATTTTGATGTTAACTCCCAAACCGCTGCGCAGAAGTCAACCAAACTTCACCCATTAGTGTATTGTATCACAATCTAGTAGTTACATGTGGAAATTTGGTTCTAGGACATTTGATTTGAGCGCAATCCTCAAACTTAGGTCAAAAAAGCCATTTAAGCCTTTTCACAGTGAGATCTATGCGATATGGCCGAGAAATGTAATTTTGATGTTAACTCCCAAACCGCTGCGCAGAAGTCAACCAAACTTCACCCAATAGTGTATTGTATCACAATCTAGTAGTTACATTTGAAAATTTTGTTCTAGGACATTTTGTTTGAACGCAATCATCAAACTTAATTAAAAAAGTCATTTAAGCCTTTTCACAGTGAGATCTATGCGATATGGCCGAGAAATGTAATTTTGATGTTAACTCCCAAACCGCTGCACAGAAGTCAACCAAACTTCACCCAATAGTGTATTGTATCACAATCTAGTAGTTACATTTGAAAATTTTGTTCTAGGACATTTTGTTTGAGCGCAATCCTCAAACTTAGGTCAAAAAAGCCATTTAAGCCTTTTCACAGTGAGATCTATGCGATATGGCCGAGAAATGTAATTTTGATGTTAACTCCCAAACCGCTGCGCAGAAGCCAACCAAACTTCACCCAATAGTGTATTGTATCACATTCTAGTAGTTACATTTGAAAATTTCGTACTAGGACATTTGGTTTGAGCGCAATCATTAAACTTAGGTCAAAAAAGCCATTTAAGCCTTTTCACAGTGAGATCTATGCGATATGGCCGAGAAATGTAATTTTGATGTTAACTCCCAAACCGCTGCGCAGAAGTAAACCAAACTTCACCCATTAGTGTATTGTATCACAATCTAGTAGTTACATGCGGAAATTTGGTTCTAGGACATTTGATTTGAGCGCAATCCTCAAACTTAGGTCAAAAAAGCCATTTAAGCCTTTTCACAGTGAGATCTATGCGATATGGCCGAGAAATGTAATTTTGATGTTAACTCCCAAACCGCTGCGCAGAAGTCAACCAAACTTCACCCAATAGTGTATTGTATCACAATCTAGTAGTTACATTTGAAAATTTTGTTCTAGGACATTTTGTTTGAACGCAATCATCAAACTTAATTAAAAAAGTCATTTAAGCCTTTTCACAGTGAGATCTATGCGATATGGCCGAGAAATGTAATTTTGATGTTAACTCCCAAACCGCTGCGCAGAAGTCAACCAAACTTCACCCATTAGTGTATTGTATCACAATCTAGTAGTTACATGTGGAAATTTGGTTATAGGACATTTGATTTGAGCGCAATCCTCAAACAGGTCAAAAAAGCCATTTAAGCCTTTTCACAGTGAGATCTATGCGATATGGCCGAGAAATGTAATTTTGATGTTAACTCCCAAACCGCTGCGCAGAAGTCAACCAAACTTCACCCAATAGTGTATTTTATCACAATCTAGTAGTTACATTTGGAAATTTAGTTCTAGGACATTTGATTTGAGCGCAATCATTAAACTTAATTAAAAAAAGTCATTTAAGCCTTTTCACAGTGAGATCTATGCGATATGGCCGAGAAATGTAATTTTGATGTTCACTCCCAAACCGCTGCGCAGAAGTCAACCAAACTTCAACCATTAGTGTATTGTATCACAATCTAGTAGTTACATGTGGAAATTTGGTTCTAGGACATTTGATTTGAGCGCAATCCTCAAACTTAGGTCAAAAAAGCCATTTAAGCCTTTTCACAGTGAGATCTATGCGATATGGCCGAGAAATGTAATTTTGATGTTAACTCCCAAACCGCTGCGCAGAAGTCAACCAAACTTCACCCAATAGTGTATTGTATCACAATCTAGTAGTTACATTTGAAAATTTTGTTGTAGGACATTTTGTTTGAGCGCAATCATCAAACTTAATTAAAAAAGTCATTTAAGCCTTTTCACAGTGAGATCTATGCGATATGGCCGAGAAATGTAATTTTGATGTTAACTCCCAAACCGCTGCGCAGAAGTCAACCAAACTTCACCCAATAGTGTATTGTATCACATTCTAGTAGTTACATTTAAAAATTTCGTTCTAGGACATTTGTTTTGTGCGCAATTATTAAACTTAGGTCAAAAAAAGCCATTTAAGCCTTTTCACAGTGAGATCTATGCGATATGGCCGAGAAATGTAATTTTGATGTTAACTCCCAAACCGCTGCGCAGAAGTAAACCAAACTTCACCCATTAGTGTATTGTATCACAATCTAGTAGTTACATGTGGAAATTTGGTTCTAGGACATTTGATTTGAGCGCAATCCTCAAACTTAGGTCAAAAAAGCCATTTAAGCCTTTTCACAGTGAGATCTATGCGATATGGCCGAGAAATGTAATTTTGATGTTAACTCCCAAACCGCTGCGCAGAAGTCAACTAAACTTCACCCAATAGTGTATTGTATCACATTCTAGTAGTTACATTTGAAAATTTCGTTCTAGGACATTTGGTTTGAGCGCAATCATTAAACTTAATTAAAAAAGTCATTTAAGCCTTTTCACAGTGAGATCTATGCGATATGGCCGAGAAATGTAATTTTGATGTTAACTCCCAAACCGCTGCGCAGAAGTCAACCAAACTTCACCCAATAGTGTATTGTATCACATTCTATTAGTTACATTTGAAAATTTCGTTCTAGGACATTTGGTTTGAGCGCAATCATTAAACTTAGGTCAAAAAAGCCATTTAAGCCTTTTCACAGTGAGATCTATGCGATATGGCCGAGAAATGTAATTTTGATGTTAACTCCCAAACCGCTGCGCAGAAGTCAACCAAACTTCACCCAATAGTGTATTGTACCACAATCTAGTAGTTACATTTGAAAATTTTGTTCTAGGAAATTTTGTTTGAGCGCAATCATCAAACTTAATTAAAAAAGTCATTTAAGCCTTTTCACAGTGAGATCTATGCGATATGGCCGAGAAATGTAATTTTGATGTTAACTCCCAAACCGCTGCGCAGAAGTCAACCAAACTTCACCCATTAGTGTATTGTATCACAATCTAGTAGTTACATGTGAAAATTTGGTTCTAGGACATTTGATTTGAGCGCAATTATTAAACTTAGGTCAAAAAAGCCATTTAAGCCTTTTCACAGTGAGATCTATGCGATATGGCCGAGAAATGTAATTTTGATGTTAACTCCCAAACCGCTGCGCAGAAGTAAACCAAACTTCACCCATTAGTGTATTGTATCACAATCTAGTAGTTACATGTGGAAATTTGGTTCTAGGACATTTGATTTGAGCGCAATCCTCAAACTTAGGTCAAAAAAGCCATTTAAGCCTTTTCACAGTGAGATCTATGCGATATGGCCGAGAAATGTAATTTTGATGTTAACTCCCAAACCGCTGCGAAGAAGTCAACCAAACTTCACCCAATAGTGTATTGTATCACAATCTAGTAGTTACATTTGAAAATTTTGTTCTAGGAAATTTTGTTTGAGCGCAATCATCAAACTTAATTAAAAAAGTCATTTAAGCCTTTTCACAGTGAGATCTATGCGATATGGCCGAGAAATGTAATTTTGATGTTAACTCCCAAACCGCTGCGCAGAAGTCAACCAAACTTCACCCATTAGTGTATTGTATCACAATCTAGTAGTTACATGTTAAAATTTGGTTCTAGGACATTTGATTTGAGCGCAATCCTCAAACTTAGGTCAAAAAAGCCATTTAAGCCTTTTCACAGTGAGATCTATGCGATATGGCCGAGAAATGTAATTTTGATGTTAACTCCCAAACCGCTGCGCAGAAGTCAACCAAACTTCACCCAATAGTGTATTGTATCACATTCTAGTAGTTACATTTAAAAATTTCGTTCTAGGACATTTGGTTTGAGCGCAATTATTAAACTTAGGTCACAAAAGCCATTTAAGCCTTTTCACAGTGAGATCTATGCGATATGGCCGAGAAATGTAATTTTGATGTTAACTCCCAAACCGCTGCGCAGAAGTAAACCAAACTTCACCCATTAGTGTATTGTATCACAATCTAGTAGTTACATGTGGAAATTTGGTTCTAGGACATTTGATTTGAGCGCAATCCTCAAACTTAGGTCAAAAAAGCCATTTAAGCCTTTTCACAGTGAGATCTATGCGATATGGCCGAGAAATGTAATTTTGATGTTAACTCCCAAACCGCTGCGCAGAAGTCAACCAAACTTCACCCAATAGTGTATTGTATCACATTCTAGTAGTTACATTTGAAAATTTCGTTCTAGGACATTTGGTTTGAGCGCAATTATTAAACTTAGGTCAAAAAAGCCATTTAAGCCTTTTCACAGTGAGATCTATGCGATATGGCCGAGAAATGTAATTTTGATGTTAACTCCCAAACCGCTGCGCAGAAGTAAACCAAACTTCACCCATTAGTGTATTGTATCACAATCTAGTAGTTACATGTGGAAATTTGGTTCTAGGACATTTGATTTGAGCGCAATCCTCAAACTTAGGTCAAAAAAGCCATTTAAGCCTTTTCACAGTGAGATCTATGCGATATGGCCGAGAAATGTAATTTTGATGTTAACTCCCAAACCGCTGCGCAGAAGTCAACTAAACTTCACCCAATAGTGTATTGTATCACATTCTAGTAGTTACATTTGAAAATTTCGTTCTAGGACATTTGGTTTGAGCGCAATCATTAAACTTAATTAAAAAAGTCATTTAAGCCTTTTCACAGTGAGATCTATGCGATATGGCCGAGAAATGTAATTTTGATGTTAACTCCCAAACCGCTGCGCAGAAGTCAACCAAACTTCACCCAATAGTGTATTGTATCACATTCTAGTAGTTACATTTAAAAATTTCGTTCTAGGACATTTGGTTTGAGCGCAATCCTTAAACTTAGGTCAAAAAAGCCATTTAAGCCTTTTCACAATGAGATCTATGCGATATGGCCGAGAAATGTAATTTTGATGTTAACTCCCAAACCGCTGCGCAGAAGTCAACCAAACTTCACCCAATAGTGTATTGTATCACAATCTAGTAGTTACATTTGAAAATTTTGTTCTAGGAAATTTTGTTTGAGCGCAATCATCAAACTTAATTAAAAAAGTCATTTAAGCCTTTTCACAGTGAGATCTATGCGATATGGCCGAGAAATGTAATTTTGATGTTAACTCCCAAACCGCTGCGCAGAAGTCAACCAAACTTCACCCATTAGTGTATTGTATCACAATCTAGTAGTTACATGTGAAAATTTGGTTCTAGGACATTTGATTTGAGCGCAATCCTCAAACTTAGGTCAAAAAAGCCATTTAAGCCTTTTCACAGTGAGATCTATGCGATATCGCCGAGAAATGTAATTTTGATGTTAACTCCCAAACCGCTGCGCAGAAGTCAACCAAACTTCACCCAATAATGTATTGTATCACATTCTAGTAGTTACATTTGAAAATTTCGTTCTAGGACATTTGGTTTGAGCGCAATTATTAAACTTAGGTCAAAAAAGCCATTTAAGCCTTTTCACAGTGAGATCTATGCGATATGGCCGAGAAATGTAATTTTGATGTTAACTCCCAAACCGCTGCGCAGAAGTAAACCAAACTTCACCCATTAGTGTATTGTATCACAGTCTAGTAGTTACATGTGGAAATTTGGTTCTAGGACATTTGATTTGAGCGCAATCCTCAAACTTAGGTCAAAAAAGCCATTTAAGCCTTTTCACAGTGAGATCTATGCGATATGGCCGAGAAATGTAATTTTGATGTTAACTCCCAAACCGCTGCGCAGAAGTAAACCAAACTTCACCCATTAGTGTATTGTATCACAATCTAGTAGTTACATGTGGAAATTTGGTTCTAGGACATTTGATCTGAGCGCAATCCTCAAACTTAGGTCAAAAAAGCCATTTAAGCCTTTTCACAGTGAGATCTTTGCGATATGGCCGAGAAATGTAATTTTGATGTTAACTCCCAAACCGCTGCGCAGAAGTCAACTAAACTTCACCCAATAGTGTATTGTATCACATTCTAGTAGTTACATTTGAAAATTTCGTTCTAGGACATTTGGTTTGAGCGCAATCATTAAACTTAATTAAAAAAGTCATTTAAGCCTTTTCACAGTGAGATCTATGCGATATGGCCGAGAAATGTAATTTTGATGTTAACTCCCAAACCGCTGCGCAGAAGTCAACCAAACTTCACCCAATAGTGTATTGTATCACATTCTAGTAGTTACATTTAAAAATTTCGTTCTAGGACATTTGGTTTGAGCGCAATCCTTAAACTTAGGTCAAAAAAGCCATTTAAGCCTTTTCACAATGAGATCTATGCGATATGGCCGAGAAATGTAATTTTGATGTTAACTCCCAAACCGCTGCGCAGAAGTCAACCAAACTTCACCCAATAGTGTATTGTATCACAATCTAGTAGTTACATTTGAAAATTTTGTTCTAGGAAATTTTGTTTGAGCGCAATCATCAAACTTAATTAAAAAAGTCATTTAAGCCTTTTCACAGTGAGATCTATGCGATATGGCCGAGAAATGTAATTTTGATGTTAACTCCCAAACCGCTGCGCAGAAGTCAACCAAACTTCACCCATTAGTGTATTGTATCACAATCTAGTAGTTACATGTGAAAATTTGGTTCTAGGACATTTGATTTGAGCGCAATCCTCAAACTTAGGTCAAAAAAGCCATTTAAGCCTTTTCACAGTGAGATCTATGCGATATCGCCGAGAAATGTAATTTTGATGTTAACTCCCAAACCGCTGCGCAGAAGTCATCTAAACTTCACCCAATAGTGTATTGTATCACATTCTAGTAGTTACATTTGAAAATTTCGTTCGACATTTGGTTTGAGCGCAATCATTAAACTTAATTAAAAAAGTCATTTAAGCCTTTTCACAGTGAGATCTATGCGATATGGCCGAGAAATGTAATTTTGATGTTAACTCCCAAACCGCTGCGCAGAAGTAAACCAAACTTCACCCATTAGTGTATTGTATCACAATCTAGTAGTTACATGTGGAAATTTGGTTCTAGGACATTTGATTTGAGCGCAATCCTCAAACTTAGGTCAAAAAAGCCATTTAAGCCTTTTCACAGTGAGATCTATGCGATATGGCCGAGAAATGTAATTTTGATGTTAACTCCCAAACCGCTTCGCAGAAGTCAACCAAACTTCACCCAATAGTGTATTGTATCACAATCTAGTAGTTACATTTGAAAATTTTGTTCTAGGACATTTTGTTTGAGCGCAATCATCAAACTTAGGTCAAAAAAGACATTTAAGCCTTTTCACAGTGAGATCTATGCGATATGGCCGAGAAATGTAATTTTGATGTTAACTCCCAAACCGCTGCGCAGAAGTCAACCAAACTTCACCCAATAGTGTATTGTATCACAATCTAGTAGTTACATTTGAAAATTTTGTTTTAGGACATTTTGTTTGAACTCAATCATCAAACTTAATTAAAAAAGTCATTTAAGCCTTTTCACAGTGAGATCTATGTGATATGGCCGAGAAATGTAATTTTGATGTTAACTCCCAAACCGCTGCGCAGAAGTCAACCAAACTTCACTCAATAGTGTATTGTATCACATTCTAGTAGTTACATTTGAAAATTTCGTTCTAGGACATTTGGTTTGAGCGCAATCATTAAACTTAGGTCAAAAAAGCCATTTAAGCCTTTTCACAGTGAGATCTATGCGATATGGCCGAGAAATGTAATTTTGATGTTAACTCCCAAACCGCTGCGCAGAAGTAAACCAAACTTCACCCAATAGTGTATTGTATCACAATCTAGTAGTTACATGTGGAAATTTGGTTCTAGGACATTTGATTTGAGCGCAATCCTCAAACTTAGGTCAAAAAAGCCATTTAAGCCTTTTCACAGTGAGATCTATGCGATATGGCCGAGAAATGTAATTTTGATGTTAACTCCCAAACCGCTGCGCAGAAGTCAACCAAACTTCACCCAATAGTGTATTGTATCACATTCTAGTAGTTACATTTGAAAATTTCGTTCTAGGACATTTGTTTTGTGCGCAATTATTAAACTTAGGTCAAAAAAAGCCATTTAAGCCTTTTCACAGTGAGATCTATGCGATATGGCCGAGAAATGTAATTTTGATGTTTACTCCCAAACCGCTGCGCAGAAGTCAACTAAACTTCACCCAATAGTGTATTGTATCACATTCTAGTAGTTACATTTGAAAATTTCGTTCTAGGACATTTGGTTTGAGCGCAATCATTAAACTTAATTAAAAAAGTCATTTAAGCCTTTTCACAGTGAGATCTATGCGATATGGCCGAGAAATGTAATTTTGATGTTAACTCCCAAACCGCTGCGCAGAAGTCAACCAAACTTCACCCAATAGTGTATTGTATCACATTCTATTAGTTACATTTGAACATTTCGTTCTAGGACATTTGGTTTGAGCGCAATCATTAAACTTAGGTCAAAAAAGCCATTTAAGCCTTTTCACAGTGAGATCTATGCGATATGGCCGAGAAATGTAATTTTGATGTTAACTCCCAAACCGCTGCGCAGAAGTCAACCAAACTTCACCCAATAGTGTATTGTATCACATTCTAGTAGTTACATTTGAAAATTTCGTTCTAGGACATTTGGTTTGAGCGCAATTATTAAACTTAGGTCAAAAAAGCCATTTAAGCCTTTTCACAGTGAGATCTATGCGATATGGCCGAGAAATGTAATTTTGATGTTAACTCCCAAACCGCTGCGCAGAAGTAAACCAAACTTCACCCATTAGTGTATTGTATCACAATCTAGTAGTTACATGTGGAAATTTGGTTCTAGGACATTTGATTTGAGCGCAATCCTCAAACTTAGGTCAAAAAAGCCATTTAAGCCTTTTCACAGTGAGATCTATGCGATATGGCCGAGAAATGTAATTTTGATGTTAACTCCCAAACCGCTGCGCAGAAGTCAACCAAACTTCACCCAATAGTGTATTGTATCACATTCTAGTAGTTACATTTGAAAATTTCGTTCTAGGACATTTGGTTTGAGCGCAATCATTAAACTTAATTAAAAAAGTCATTTAAGCCTTTTCACAGTGAGATCTATGCGATATGGCCGAGAAATGTAATTTTGATGTTAACTCCCAAACCGCTGCGCAGAAGTCAACCAAACTTCACCCAATAGTGTATTGTATCACATTCTAGTAGTTACATTTAAAAATTTCGTTCTAGGACATTTGGTTTGAGCGCAATCCTTAAACTTAGGTCAAAAAAGCCATTTAAGCCTTTTCACAATGAGATCTATGCGATATGGCCGAGAAATGTAATTTTGATGTTAACTCCCAAACCGCTGCGCAGAAGTCAACCAAACTTCACCCAATAGTGTATTGTATCACAATCTAGTAGTTACATTTGAAAATTTTGTTCTAGGAAATTTTGTTTGAGCGCAATCATCAAACTTAATTAAAAAAGTCATTTAAGCCTTTTCACAGTGAGATCTATGCGATATGGCCGAGAAATGTAATTTTGATGTTAACTCCCAAACCGCTGCGCAGAAGTCAACCAAACTTCACCCATTAGTGTATTGTATCACAATCTAGTAGTTACATGTGAAAATTTGGTTCTAGGACATTTGATTTGAGCGCAATCCTCAAACTTAGGTCAAAAAAGCCATTTAAGCCTTTTCACAGTGAGATCTATGCGATATCGCCGAGAAATGTAATTTTGATGTTAACTCCCAAACCGCTGCGCAGAAGTCATCTAAACTTCACCCAATAGTGTATTGTATCACATTCTAGTAGTTACATTTGAAAATTTCGTTCGACATTTGGTTTGAGCGCAATCATTAAACTTAATTAAAAAAGTCATTTAAGCCTTTTCACAGTGAGATCTATGCGATATGGCCGAGAAATGTAATTTTGATGTTAACTCCCAAACCGCTGCGCAGAAGTAAACCAAACTTCACCCATTAGTGTATTGTATCACAATCTAGTAGTTACATGTGGAAATTTGGTTCTAGGACATTTGATTTGAGCGCAATCCTCAAACTTAGGTCAAAAAAGCCATTTAAGCCTTTTCACAGTGAGATCTATGCGATATGGCCGAGAAATGTAATTTTGATGTTAACTCCCAAACCGCTTCGCAGAAGTCAACCAAACTTCACCCAATAGTGTATTGTATCACAATCTAGTAGTTACATTTGAAAATTTTGTTCTAGGACATTTTGTTTGAGCGCAATCATCAAACTTAGGTCAAAAAAGACATTTAAGCCTTTTCACAGTGAGATCTATGCGATATGGCCGAGAAATGTAATTTTGATGTTAACTCCCAAACCGCTGCGCAGAAGTCAACCAAACTTCACCCAATAGTGTATTGTATCACAATCTAGTAGTTACATTTGAAAATTTTGTTTTAGGACATTTTGTTTGAACTCAATCATCAAACTTAATTAAAAAAGTCATTTAAGCCTTTTCACAGTGAGATCTATGTGATATGGCCGAGAAATGTAATTTTGATGTTAACTCCCAAACCGCTGCGCAGAAGTCAACCAAACTTCACTCAATAGTGTATTGTATCACATTCTAGTAGTTACATTTGAAAATTTCGTTCTAGGACATTTGGTTTGAGCGCAATCATTAAACTTAGGTCAAAAAAGCCATTTAAGCCTTTTCACAGTGAGATCTATGCGATATGGCCGAGAAATGTAATTTTGATGTTAACTCCCAAACCGCTGCGCAGAAGTAAACCAAACTTCACCCAATAGTGTATTGTATCACAATCTAGTAGTTACATGTGGAAATTTGGTTCTAGGACATTTGATTTGAGCGCAATCCTCAAACTTAGGTCAAAAAAGCCATTTAAGCCTTTTCACAGTGAGATCTATGCGATATGGCCGAGAAATGTAATTTTGATGTTAACTCCCAAACCGCTGCGCAGAAGTCAACCAAACTTCACCCAATAGTGTATTGTATCACATTCTAGTAGTTACATTTGAAAATTTCGTTCTAGGACATTTGTTTTGTGCGCAATTATTAAACTTAGGTCAAAAAAAGCCATTTAAGCCTTTTCACAGTGAGATCTATGCGATATGGCCGAGAAATGTAATTTTGATGTTTACTCCCAAACCGCTGCGCAGAAGTCAACTAAACTTCACCCAATAGTGTATTGTATCACATTCTAGTAGTTACATTTGAAAATTTCGTTCTAGGACATTTGGTTTGAGCGCAATCATTAAACTTAATTAAAAAAGTCATTTAAGCCTTTTCACAGTGAGATCTATGCGATATGGCCGAGAAATGTAATTTTGATGTTAACTCCCAAACCGCTGCGCAGAAGTCAACCAAACTTCACCCAATAGTGTATTGTATCACATTCTATTAGTTACATTTGAACATTTCGTTCTAGGACATTTGGTTTGAGCGCAATCATTAAACTTAGGTCAAAAAAGCCATTTAAGCCTTTTCACAGTGAGATCTATGCGATATGGCCGAGAAATGTAATTTTGATGTTAACTCCCAAACCGCTGCGCAGAAGTCAACCAAACTTCACCCAATAGTGTATTGTATCACATTCTAGTAGTTACATTTGAAAATTTCGTTCTAGGACATTTGGTTTGAGCGCAATTATTAAACTTAGGTCAAAAAAGCCATTTAAGCCTTTTCACAGTGAGATCTATGCGATATGGCCGAGAAATGTAATTTTGATGTTAACTCCCAAACCGCTGCGCAGAAGTAAACCAAACTTCACCCATTAGTGTATTGTATCACAATCTAGTAGTTACATGTGGAAATTTGGTTCTAGGACATTTGATTTGAGCGCAATCCTCAAACTTAGGTCAAAAAAGCCATTTAAGCCTTTTCACAGTGAGATCTATGCGATATGGCCGAGAAATGTAATTTTGATGTTAACTCCCAAACCGCTGCGCAGAAGTAAACCAAACTTCACCCATTAGTGTATTGTATCACAATCTAGTAGTTACATGTGGAAATTTGGTTCTAGGACATTTGATTTGAGCGCAATCCTCAAACTTAGGTCAAAAAAGCCATTTAAGCCTTTTCACAGTGAGATCTATGCGATATGGCCGAGAAATGTAATTTTGATGTTAACTCCCAAACCGCTGCGCAGAAGTCAACTAAACTTCACCCAATAGTGTATTGTATCACATTCTAGTAGTTACATTTGAAAATTTCGTTCTAGGACATTTGGTTTGAGCGCAATCATTAAACTTAATTAAAAAAGTCATTTAAGCCTTTTCACAGTGAGATCTATGCGATATGGCCGAGAAATGTAATTTTGATGTTAACTCCCAAACCGCTGCGCAGAAGTCAACCAAACTTCACCCAATAGTGTATTGTATCACATTCTAGTAGTTACATTTGAAAATTTCGTTCTAGGAAATTTTGTTTGAGCGCAATCATCAAACTTAATTAAAAAAGTCATTTAAGCCTTTTCACAGTGAGATCTATGCGATAGGGCCGAGAAATGTAATTTTGATGTTAACTCCCAAACCGCTGCGCAGAAGTCAACCAAACTTCACCCATTAGTGTATTGTATCACAATCTAGTAGTTACATGTGGAAATTTGGTTCTAGGACATTTGATTTGAGCGCAATCCTCAAACTTAGGTCAAAAAAGCCATTTAAGCCTTTTCACAGTGAGATCTATGCGATATGGCCGAGAAATGTAATTTTGATGTTAACTCCCAAACCGCTGCGCAGAAGTCAACCAAACTTCACCCAATAGTGTATTGTATCACAATCTAGTAGTTACATTTGAAAATTTTGTTCTAGGACATTTTGTTTGAACGCAATCATCAAACTTAATTAAAAAAGTCATTTAAGCCTTTTCACAGTGAGATCTATGCGATATGGCCGAGAAATGTAATTTTGATGTTAACTCCCAAACCGCTGCACAGAAGTCAACCAAACTTCACCCAATAGTGTATTGTATCACAATCTAGTAGTTACATTTGAAAATTTTGTTCTAGGACATTTTGTTTGAGCGCAATCCTCAAACTTAGGTCAAAAAAGCCATTTAAGCCTTTTCACAGTGAGATCTATGCGATATGGCCGAGAAATGTAATTTTGATGTTAACTCCCAAACCGCTGCGCAGAAGCCAACCAAACTTCACCCAATAGTGTATTGTATCACATTCTAGTAGTTACATTTGAAAATTTCGTACTAGGACATTTGGTTTGAGCGCAATCATTAAACTTAGGTCAAAAAAGCCATTTAAGCCTTTTCACAGTGAGATCTATGCGATATGGCCGAGAAATGTAATTTTGATGTTAACTCCCAAACCGCTGCGCAGAAGTAAACCAAACTTCACCCATTAGTGTATTGTATCACAATCTAGTAGTTACATGCGGAAATTTGGTTCTAGGACATTTGATTTGAGCGCAATCCTCAAACTTAGGTCAAAAAAGCCATTTAAGCCTTTTCACAGTGAGATCTATGCGATATGGCCGAGAAATGTAATTTTGATGTTAACTCCCAAACCGCTGCGCAGAAGTCAACCAAACTTCACCCAATAGTGTATTGTATCACAATCTAGTAGTTACATTTGAAAATTTTGTTCTAGGACATTTTGTTTGAACGCAATCATCAAACTTAATTAAAAAAGTCATTTAAGCCTTTTCACAGTGAGATCTATGCGATATGGCCGAGAAATGTAATTTTGATGTTAACTCCCAAACCGCTGCGCAGAAGTCAACCAAACTTCACCCATTAGTGTATTGTATCACAATCTAGTAGTTACATGTGGAAATTTGGTTATAGGACATTTGATTTGAGCGCAATCCTCAAACAGGTCAAAAAAGCCATTTAAGCCTTTTCACAGTGAGATCTATGCGATATGGCCGAGAAATGTAATTTTGATGTTAACTCCCAAACCGCTGCGCAGAAGTCAACCAAACTTCACCCAATAGTGTATTTTATCACAATCTAGTAGTTACATTTGGAAATTTAGTTCTAGGACATTTGATTTGAGCGCAATCATTAAACTTAATTAAAAAAAGTCATTTAAGCCTTTTCACAGTGAGATCTATGCGATATGGCCGAGAAATGTAATTTTGATGTTCACTCCCAAACCGCTGCGCAGAAGTCAACCAAACTTCAACCATTAGTGTATTGTATCACAATCTAGTAGTTACATGTGGAAATTTGGTTCTAGGACATTTGATTTGAGCGCAATCCTCAAACTTAGGTCAAAAAAGCCATTTAAGCCTTTTCACAGTGAGATCTATGCGATATGGCCGAGAAATGTAATTTTGATGTTAACTCCCAAACCGCTGCGCAGAAGTCAACCAAACTTCACCCAATAGTGTATTGTATCACAATCTAGTAGTTACATTTGAAAATTTTGTTGTAGGACATTTTGTTTGAGCGCAATCATCAAACTTAATTAAAAAAGTCATTTAAGCCTTTTCACAGTGAGATCTATGCGATATGGCCGAGAAATGTAATTTTGATGTTAACTCCCAAACCGCTGCGCAGAAGTCAACCAAACTTCACCCAATAGTGTATTGTATCACATTCTAGTAGTTACATTTAAAAATTTCGTTCTAGGACATTTGTTTTGTGCGCAATTATTAAACTTAGGTCAAAAAAAGCCATTTAAGCCTTTTCACAGTGAGATCTATGCGATATGGCCGAGAAATGTAATTTTGATGTTAACTCCCAAACCGCTGCGCAGAAGTAAACCAAACTTCACCCATTAGTGTATTGTATCACAATCTAGTAGTTACATGTGGAAATTTGGTTCTAGGACATTTGATTTGAGCGCAATCCTCAAACTTAGGTCAAAAAAGCCATTTAAGCCTTTTCACAGTGAGATCTATGCGATATGGCCGAGAAATGTAATTTTGATGTTAACTCCCAAACCGCTGCGCAGAAGTCAACTAAACTTCACCCAATAGTGTATTGTATCACATTCTAGTAGTTACATTTGAAAATTTCGTTCTAGGACATTTGGTTTGAGCGCAATCATTAAACTTAATTAAAAAAGTCATTTAAGCCTTTTCACAGTGAGATCTATGCGATATGGCCGAGAAATGTAATTTTGATGTTAACTCCCAAACCGCTGCGCAGAAGTCAACCAAACTTCACCCAATAGTGTATTGTATCACATTCTATTAGTTACATTTGAAAATTTCGTTCTAGGACATTTGGTTTGAGCGCAATCATTAAACTTAGGTCAAAAAAGCCATTTAAGCCTTTTCACAGTGAGATCTATGCGATATGGCCGAGAAATGTAATTTTGATGTTAACTCCCAAACCGCTGCGCAGAAGTCAACCAAACTTCACCCAATAGTGTATTGTACCACAATCTAGTAGTTACATTTGAAAATTTTGTTCTAGGAAATTTTGTTTGAGCGCAATCATCAAACTTAATTAAAAAAGTCATTTAAGCCTTTTCACAGTGAGATCTATGCGATATGGCCGAGAAATGTAATTTTGATGTTAACTCCCAAACCGCTGCGCAGAAGTCAACCAAACTTCACCCATTAGTGTATTGTATCACAATCTAGTAGTTACATGTGAAAATTTGGTTCTAGGACATTTGATTTGAGCGCAATTATTAAACTTAGGTCAAAAAAGCCATTTAAGCCTTTTCACAGTGAGATCTATGCGATATGGCCGAGAAATGTAATTTTGATGTTAACTCCCAAACCGCTGCGCAGAAGTAAACCAAACTTCACCCATTAGTGTATTGTATCACAATCTAGTAGTTACATGTGGAAATTTGGTTCTAGGACATTTGATTTGAGCGCAATCCTCAAACTTAGGTCAAAAAAGCCATTTAAGCCTTTTCACAGTGAGATCTATGCGATATGGCCGAGAAATGTAATTTTGATGTTAACTCCCAAACCGCTGCGAAGAAGTCAACCAAACTTCACCCAATAGTGTATTGTATCACAATCTAGTAGTTACATTTGAAAATTTTGTTCTAGGAAATTTTGTTTGAGCGCAATCATCAAACTTAATTAAAAAAGTCATTTAAGCCTTTTCACAGTGAGATCTATGCGATATGGCCGAGAAATGTAATTTTGATGTTAACTCCCAAACCGCTGCGCAGAAGTCAACCAAACTTCACCCATTAGTGTATTGTATCACAATCTAGTAGTTACATGTTAAAATTTGGTTCTAGGACATTTGATTTGAGCGCAATCCTCAAACTTAGGTCAAAAAAGCCATTTAAGCCTTTTCACAGTGAGATCTATGCGATATGGCCGAGAAATGTAATTTTGATGTTAACTCCCAAACCGCTGCGCAGAAGTCAACCAAACTTCACCCAATAGTGTATTGTATCACATTCTAGTAGTTACATTTAAAAATTTCGTTCTAGGACATTTGGTTTGAGCGCAATTATTAAACTTAGGTCACAAAAGCCATTTAAGCCTTTTCACAGTGAGATCTATGCGATATGGCCGAGAAATGTAATTTTGATGTTAACTCCCAAACCGCTGCGCAGAAGTAAACCAAACTTCACCCATTAGTGTATTGTATCACAATCTAGTAGTTACATGTGGAAATTTGGTTCTAGGACATTTGATTTGAGCGCAATCCTCAAACTTAGGTCAAAAAAGCCATTTAAGCCTTTTCACAGTGAGATCTATGCGATATGGCCGAGAAATGTAATTTTGATGTTAACTCCCAAACCGCTGCGCAGAAGTCAACCAAACTTCACCCAATAGTGTATTGTATCACATTCTAGTAGTTACATTTGAAAATTTCGTTCTAGGACATTTGGTTTGAGCGCAATTATTAAACTTAGGTCAAAAAAGCCATTTAAGCCTTTTCACAGTGAGATCTATGCGATATGGCCGAGAAATGTAATTTTGATGTTAACTCCCAAACCGCTGCGCAGAAGTAAACCAAACTTCACCCATTAGTGTATTGTATCACAATCTAGTAGTTACATGTGGAAATTTGGTTCTAGGACATTTGATTTGAGCGCAATCCTCAAACTTAGGTCAAAAAAGCCATTTAAGCCTTTTCACAGTGAGATCTATGCGATATGGCCGAGAAATGTAATTTTGATGTTAACTCCCAAACCGCTGCGCAGAAGTCAACTAAACTTCACCCAATAGTGTATTGTATCACATTCTAGTAGTTACATTTGAAAATTTCGTTCTAGGACATTTGGTTTGAGCGCAATCATTAAACTTAATTAAAAAAGTCATTTAAGCCTTTTCACAGTGAGATCTATGCGATATGGCCGAGAAATGTAATTTTGATGTTAACTCCCAAACCGCTGCGCAGAAGTCAACCAAACTTCACCCAATAGTGTATTGTATCACATTCTAGTAGTTACATTTAAAAATTTCGTTCTAGGACATTTGGTTTGAGCGCAATCCTTAAACTTAGGTCAAAAAAGCCATTTAAGCCTTTTCACAATGAGATCTATGCGATATGGCCGAGAAATGTAATTTTGATGTTAACTCCCAAACCGCTGCGCAGAAGTCAACCAAACTTCACCCAATAGTGTATTGTATCACAATCTAGTAGTTACATTTGAAAATTTTGTTCTAGGAAATTTTGTTTGAGCGCAATCATCAAACTTAATTAAAAAAGTCATTTAAGCCTTTTCACAGTGAGATCTATGCGATATGGCCGAGAAATGTAATTTTGATGTTAACTCCCAAACCGCTGCGCAGAAGTCAACCAAACTTCACCCATTAGTGTATTGTATCACAATCTAGTAGTTACATGTGAAAATTTGGTTCTAGGACATTTGATTTGAGCGCAATCCTCAAACTTAGGTCAAAAAAGCCATTTAAGCCTTTTCACAGTGAGATCTATGCGATATCGCCGAGAAATGTAATTTTGATGTTAACTCCCAAACCGCTGCGCAGAAGTCAACCAAACTTCACCCAATAATGTATTGTATCACATTCTAGTAGTTACATTTGAAAATTTCGTTCTAGGACATTTGGTTTGAGCGCAATTATTAAACTTAGGTCAAAAAAGCCATTTAAGCCTTTTCACAGTGAGATCTATGCGATATGGCCGAGAAATGTAATTTTGATGTTAACTCCCAAACCGCTGCGCAGAAGTAAACCAAACTTCACCCATTAGTGTATTGTATCACAGTCTAGTAGTTACATGTGGAAATTTGGTTCTAGGACATTTGATTTGAGCGCAATCCTCAAACTTAGGTCAAAAAAGCCATTTAAGCCTTTTCACAGTGAGATCTATGCGATATGGCCGAGAAATGTAATTTTGATGTTAACTCCCAAACCGCTGCGCAGAAGTAAACCAAACTTCACCCATTAGTGTATTGTATCACAATCTAGTAGTTACATGTGGAAATTTGGTTCTAGGACATTTGATCTGAGCGCAATCCTCAAACTTAGGTCAAAAAAGCCATTTAAGCCTTTTCACAGTGAGATCTTTGCGATATGGCCGAGAAATGTAATTTTGATGTTAACTCCCAAACCGCTGCGCAGAAGTCAACTAAACTTCACCCAATAGTGTATTGTATCACATTCTAGTAGTTACATTTGAAAATTTCGTTCTAGGACATTTGGTTTGAGCGCAATCATTAAACTTAATTAAAAAAGTCATTTAAGCCTTTTCACAGTGAGATCTATGCGATATGGCCGAGAAATGTAATTTTGATGTTAACTCCCAAACCGCTGCGCAGAAGTCAACCAAACTTCACCCAATAGTGTATTGTATCACATTCTAGTAGTTACATTTAAAAATTTCGTTCTAGGACATTTGGTTTGAGCGCAATCCTTAAACTTAGGTCAAAAAAGCCATTTAAGCCTTTTCACAATGAGATCTATGCGATATGGCCGAGAAATGTAATTTTGATGTTAACTCCCAAACCGCTGCGCAGAAGTCAACCAAACTTCACCCAATAGTGTATTGTATCACAATCTAGTAGTTACATTTGAAAATTTTGTTCTAGGAAATTTTGTTTGAGCGCAATCATCAAACTTAATTAAAAAAGTCATTTAAGCCTTTTCACAGTGAGATCTATGCGATATGGCCGAGAAATGTAATTTTGATGTTAACTCCCAAACCGCTGCGCAGAAGTCAACCAAACTTCACCCATTAGTGTATTGTATCACAATCTAGTAGTTACATGTGAAAATTTGGTTCTAGGACATTTGATTTGAGCGCAATCCTCAAACTTAGGTCAAAAAAGCCATTTAAGCCTTTTCACAGTGAGATCTATGCGATATCGCCGAGAAATGTAATTTTGATGTTAACTCCCAAACCGCTGCGCAGAAGTCATCTAAACTTCACCCAATAGTGTATTGTATCACATTCTAGTAGTTACATTTGAAAATTTCGTTCGACATTTGGTTTGAGCGCAATCATTAAACTTAATTAAAAAAGTCATTTAAGCCTTTTCACAGTGAGATCTATGCGATATGGCCGAGAAATGTAATTTTGATGTTAACTCCCAAACCGCTGCGCAGAAGTAAACCAAACTTCACCCATTAGTGTATTGTATCACAATCTAGTAGTTACATGTGGAAATTTGGTTCTAGGACATTTGATTTGAGCGCAATCCTCAAACTTAGGTCAAAAAAGCCATTTAAGCCTTTTCACAGTGAGATCTATGCGATATGGCCGAGAAATGTAATTTTGATGTTAACTCCCAAACCGCTTCGCAGAAGTCAACCAAACTTCACCCAATAGTGTATTGTATCACAATCTAGTAGTTACATTTGAAAATTTTGTTCTAGGACATTTTGTTTGAGCGCAATCATCAAACTTAGGTCAAAAAAGACATTTAAGCCTTTTCACAGTGAGATCTATGCGATATGGCCGAGAAATGTAATTTTGATGTTAACTCCCAAACCGCTGCGCAGAAGTCAACCAAACTTCACCCAATAGTGTATTGTATCACAATCTAGTAGTTACATTTGAAAATTTTGTTTTAGGACATTTTGTTTGAACTCAATCATCAAACTTAATTAAAAAAGTCATTTAAGCCTTTTCACAGTGAGATCTATGTGATATGGCCGAGAAATGTAATTTTGATGTTAACTCCCAAACCGCTGCGCAGAAGTCAACCAAACTTCACTCAATAGTGTATTGTATCACATTCTAGTAGTTACATTTGAAAATTTCGTTCTAGGACATTTGGTTTGAGCGCAATCATTAAACTTAGGTCAAAAAAGCCATTTAAGCCTTTTCACAGTGAGATCTATGCGATATGGCCGAGAAATGTAATTTTGATGTTAACTCCCAAACCGCTGCGCAGAAGTAAACCAAACTTCACCCAATAGTGTATTGTATCACAATCTAGTAGTTACATGTGGAAATTTGGTTCTAGGACATTTGATTTGAGCGCAATCCTCAAACTTAGGTCAAAAAAGCCATTTAAGCCTTTTCACAGTGAGATCTATGCGATATGGCCGAGAAATGTAATTTTGATGTTAACTCCCAAACCGCTGCGCAGAAGTCAACCAAACTTCACCCAATAGTGTATTGTATCACATTCTAGTAGTTACATTTGAAAATTTCGTTCTAGGACATTTGTTTTGTGCGCAATTATTAAACTTAGGTCAAAAAAAGCCATTTAAGCCTTTTCACAGTGAGATCTATGCGATATGGCCGAGAAATGTAATTTTGATGTTTACTCCCAAACCGCTGCGCAGAAGTCAACTAAACTTCACCCAATAGTGTATTGTATCACATTCTAGTAGTTACATTTGAAAATTTCGTTCTAGGACATTTGGTTTGAGCGCAATCATTAAACTTAATTAAAAAAGTCATTTAAGCCTTTTCACAGTGAGATCTATGCGATATGGCCGAGAAATGTAATTTTGATGTTAACTCCCAAACCGCTGCGCAGAAGTCAACCAAACTTCACCCAATAGTGTATTGTATCACATTCTATTAGTTACATTTGAACATTTCGTTCTAGGACATTTGGTTTGAGCGCAATCATTAAACTTAGGTCAAAAAAGCCATTTAAGCCTTTTCACAGTGAGATCTATGCGATATGGCCGAGAAATGTAATTTTGATGTTAACTCCCAAACCGCTGCGCAGAAGTCAACCAAACTTCACCCAATAGTGTATTGTATCACATTCTAGTAGTTACATTTGAAAATTTCGTTCTAGGACATTTGGTTTGAGCGCAATTATTAAACTTAGGTCAAAAAAGCCATTTAAGCCTTTTCACAGTGAGATCTATGCGATATGGCCGAGAAATGTAATTTTGATGTTAACTCCCAAACCGCTGCGCAGAAGTAAACCAAACTTCACCCATTAGTGTATTGTATCACAATCTAGTAGTTACATGTGGAAATTTGGTTCTAGGACATTTGATTTGAGCGCAATCCTCAAACTTAGGTCAAAAAAGCCATTTAAGCCTTTTCACAGTGAGATCTATGCGATATGGCCGAGAAATGTAATTTTGATGTTAACTCCCAAACCGCTGCGCAGAAGTAAACCAAACTTCACCCATTAGTGTATTGTATCACAATCTAGTAGTTACATGTGGAAATTTGGTTCTAGGACATTTGATTTGAGCGCAATCCTCAAACTTAGGTCAAAAAAGCCATTTAAGCCTTTTCACAGTGAGATCTATGCGATATGGCCGAGAAATGTAATTTTGATGTTAACTCCCAAACCGCTGCGCAGAAGTCAACTAAACTTCACCCAATAGTGTATTGTATCACATTCTAGTAGTTACATTTGAAAATTTCGTTCTAGGACATTTGGTTTGAGCGCAATCATTAAACTTAATTAAAAAAGTCATTTAAGCCTTTTCACAGTGAGATCTATGCGATATGGCCGAGAAATGTAATTTTGATGTTAACTCCCAAACCGCTGCGCAGAAGTCAACCAAACTTCACCCAATAGTGTATTGTATCACATTCTAGTAGTTACATTTGAAAATTTCGTTCTAGGAAATTTTGTTTGAGCGCAATCATCAAACTTAATTAAAAAAGTCATTTAAGCCTTTTCACAGTGAGATCTATGCGATAGGGCCGAGAAATGTAATTTTGATGTTAACTCCCAAACCGCTGCGCAGAAGTCAACCAAACTTCACCCATTAGTGTATTGTATCACAATCTAGTAGTTACATGTGGAAATTTGGTTCTAGGACATTTGATTTGAGCGCAATCCTCAAACTTAGGTCAAAAAAGCCATTTAAGCCTTTTCACAGTGAGATCTATGCGATATGGCCGAGAAATGTAATTTTGATGTTAACTCCCAAACCGCTGCGCAGAAGTCAACCAAACTTCACCCAATAGTGTATTGTATCACAATCTAGTAGTTACATTTGAAAATTTTGTTCTAGGACATTTTGTTTGAACGCAATCATCAAACTTAATTAAAAAAGTCATTTAAGCCTTTTCACAGTGAGATCTATGCGATATGGCCGAGAAATGTAATTTTGATGTTAACTCCCAAACCGCTGCACAGAAGTCAACCAAACTTCACCCAATAGTGTATTGTATCACAATCTAGTAGTTACATTTGAAAATTTTGTTCTAGGACATTTTGTTTGAGCGCAATCCTCAAACTTAGGTCAAAAAAGCCATTTAAGCCTTTTCACAGTGAGATCTATGCGATATGGCCGAGAAATGTAATTTTGATGTTAACTCCCAAACCGCTGCGCAGAAGCCAACCAAACTTCACCCAATAGTGTATTGTATCACATTCTAGTAGTTACATTTGAAAATTTCGTACTAGGACATTTGGTTTGAGCGCAATCATTAAACTTAGGTCAAAAAAGCCATTTAAGCCTTTTCACAGTGAGATCTATGCGATATGGCCGAGAAATGTAATTTTGATGTTAACTCCCAAACCGCTGCGCAGAAGTAAACCAAACTTCACCCATTAGTGTATTGTATCACAATCTAGTAGTTACATGTGGAAATTTGGTTCTAGGACATTTGATTTGAGCGCAATCCTCAAACTTAGGTCAAAAAAGCCATTTAAGCCTTTTCACAGTGAGATCTATGCGATATGGCCGAGAAATGTAATTTTGATGTTAACTCCCAAACCGCTGCGCAGAAGTCATCTAAACTTCACCCAATAGTGTATTGTATCACATTCTAGTAGTTACATTTGAAAATTTCGTTCGACATTTGGTTTGAGCGCAATCATTAAACTTAATTAAAAAAGTCATTTAAGCCTTTTCACAGTGAGATCTATGCGATATGGCCGAGAAATGTAATTTTGATGTTAACTCCCAAACCGCTGCGCAGAAGTAAACCAAACTTCACCCATTAGTGTATTGTATCACAATCTAGTAGTTACATGTGGAAATTTGGTTCTAGGACATTTGATTTGAGCGCAATCCTCAAACTTAGGTCAAAAAAGCCATTTAAGCCTTTTCACAGTGAGATCTATGCGATATGGCCGAGAAATGTAATTTTGATGTTAACTCCCAAACCGCTGCGCAGAAGTCATCTAAACTTCACCCAATAGTGTATTGTATCACATTCTAGTAGTTACATTTGAAAATTTCGTTCTAGGACATTTGGTTTGAGCGCAATCATTAAACTTAATTAAAAAAGTCATTTAAGCCTTTTCACAGTGAGATCTATGCGATATGGCCGAGAAATGTAATTTTGATGTTAACTCCCAAACCGCTGCGCAGAAGTCAACCAAACTTCAACCATTAGTGTATTGTATCACAATCTAGTAGTTACATGTGGAAATTTGGTTCTAGGACATTTGATTTGAGCGCAATCCTCAAACTTAGGTCAAAAAAGCCATTTAAGCCTTTTCACAGTGAGATCTATGCGATATGGCCGAGAAATGTAATTTTGATGTTAACTCCCAAACCGCTGCGCAGAAGTCAACCAAACTTCACCCAATAGTGTATTGTATCACAATCTAGTAGTTACATTTGAAAATTTTGTTCTAGGACATTTTGTTTGAGCGCAATCATCAAACTTAATTAAAAAAGTCATTTAAGCCTTTTCACAGTGAGATCTATGCGATATGGCCGAGAAATGTAATTTTGATGTTAACTCCCAAACCGCTGCGCAGAAGTAAACCAAACTTCACCCATTAGTGTATTGTATCACAATCTAGTAGTTACATGTGGAAATTTGGTTCTAGGACATTTGATTTGAGCGCAATCCTCAAACTTAGGTCAAAAAAGACATTTAAGCCTTTTCACAGTGAGATCTATGCGATATGGCCGAGAAATGTAATTTTGATGTTAACTCCCAAACCGCTGCGCAGAAGTCAACCAAACTTCACCCAATAGTGTATTGTATCACAATCTAGTAGTTACATTTGAAAATTTTGTTTTAGGACATTTTGTTTGAACGCAATCATCAAACTTAATTAAAAAAGTCATTTAAGCCTTTTCACAGTGAGATCTATGTGATATGGCCGAGAAATGTAATTTTGATGTTAACTCCCAAACCGCTGCGCAGAAGTCAACCAAACTTCCCCCAATAGTGTATTGTATCACATTCTAGTAGTTACATTTGAAAATTTCGTTCTAGGACATTTGGTTTGAGCGCAATCATTAAACTTAGGTCAAAAAAGCCATTTAAGCCTTTTCACAGTGAGATCTATGCGATATGGCCGAGAAATGTAATTTTGATGTTAACTCCCAAACCGCTGCGAAGAAGTCAACCAAACTTCACCCAATAGTGTATTGTATCACAATCTAGTAGTTACATTTGAAAATTTGGTTCTAGGACATTTGATTTGAGCGCAATCCTCAAACTTAGGTCAAAAAAGCCATTTAAGCCTTTTCACAGTGAGATCTATGCGATATGGCCGAGAAATGTAATTTTGATGTTAACTCCCAAACCGCTGCGCAGAAGTCAACCAAACTTCACCCAATAGTGTATTGTATCACATTCTAGTAGTTACATTTAAAAATTTCGTTCTAGGACATTTGGTTTGAGCGCAATTATTAAACTTAGGTCAAAAAAGCCATTTAAGCCTTTTCACAGTGAGATCTATGCGATATGGCCGAGAAATGTAATTTTGATGTTAACTCCCAAACCGCTGCGCAGAAGTCAACTAAACTTCACCCAATAGTGTATTGTATCACATTCTAGTAGTTACATTTGAAAATTTCGTTCTAGGACATTTGGTTTGAGCGCAATCATTAAACTTAATTAAAAAAGTCATTTAAGCCTTTTCACAGTGAGATCTATGCGATATGGCCGAGAAATGTAATTTTGATGTTAACTCCCAAACCGCTGCGCAGAAGTCAACCAAACTTCACCCAATAGTGTATTGTATCACATTCTAGTAGTTACATTTAAAAATTTCGTTCTAGGACATTTGGTTTGAGCGCAATCCTTAAACTTAGGTCAAAAAAGCCATTTAAGCCTTTTCACAATGAGATCTATGCGATATGGCCGAGAAATGTAATTTTGATGTTAACTCCCAAACCGCTGCGCAGAAGTCAACCAAACTTCACCCAATAGTGTATTGTATCACAATCTAGTAGTTACATTTGAAAATTTTGTTCTAGGAAATTTTGTTTGAGCGCAATCATCAAACTTAATTAAAAAAGTCATTTAAGCCTTTTCACAGTGAGATCTATGCGATATGGCCGAGAAATGTAATTTTGATGTTAACTCCCAAACCGCTGCGCAGAAGTCAACCAAACTTCACCCATTAGTGTATTGTATCACAATCTAGTAGTTACATGTGAAAATTTGGTTCTAGGACATTTGATTTGAGCGCAATCCTCAAACTTAGGTCAAAAAAGCCATTTAAGCCTTTTCACAGTGAGATCTATGCGATATCGCCGAGAAATGTAATTTTGATGTTAACTCCCAAACCGCTGCGCAGAAGTCAACCAAACTTCACCCAATAATGTATTGTATCACATTCTAGTAGTTACATTTGAAAATTTCGTTCTAGGACATTTGGTTTGAGCGCAATTATTAAACTTAGGTCAAAAAAGCCATTTAAGCCTTTTCACAGTGAGATCTATGCGATATGGCCGAGAAATGTAATTTTGATGTTAACTCCCAAACCGCTGCGCAGAAGTAAACCAAACTTCACCCATTAGTGTATTGTATCACAATCTAGTAGTTACATGTGGAAATTTGGTTCTAGGACATTTGATTTGAGCGCAATCCTCAAACTTAGGTCAAAAAAGCCATTTAAGCCTTTTCACAGTGAGATCTATGCGATATGGCCGAGAAATGTAATTTTGATGTTAACTCCCAAACCGCTGCGCAGAAGTCATCTAAACTTCACCCAATAGTGTATTGTATCACATTCTAGTAGTTACATTTGAAAATTTCGTTCGACATTTGGTTTGAGCGCAATCATTAAACTTAATTAAAAAAGTCATTTAAGCCTTTTCACAGTGAGATCTATGCGATATGGCCGAGAAATGTAATTTTGATGTTAACTCCCAAACCGCTGCGCAGAAGTAAACCAAACTTCACCCATTAGTGTATTGTATCACAATCTAGTAGTTACATGTGGAAATTTGGTTCTAGGACATTTGATTTGAGCGCAATCCTCAAACTTAGGTCAAAAAAGCCATTTAAGCCTTTTCACAGTGAGATCTATGCGATATGGCCGAGAAATGTAATTTTGATGTTAACTCCCAAACCGCTGCGCAGAAGTCATCTAAACTTCACCCAATAGTGTATTGTATCACATTCTAGTAGTTACATTTGAAAATTTCGTTCTAGGACATTTGGTTTGAGCGCAATCATTAAACTTAATTAAAAAAGTCATTTAAGCCTTTTCACAGTGAGATCTATGCGATATGGCCGAGAAATGTAATTTTGATGTTAACTCCCAAACCGCTGCGCAGAAGTCAACCAAACTTCACCCAATAGTGTATTGTATCACAATCTAGTAGTTACATTTGAAAATTTTGTTCTAGGACATTTTGTTTGAACGCAATCATCAAACTTAATTAAAAAAGTCATTTAAGCCTTTTCACAGTGAGATCTATGCGATATGGCCGAGAAATGTAATTTTGATGTTAACTCCCAAACCGCTGCGCAGAAGTCAACCAAACTTCACCCATTAGTGTATTGTATCACAATCTAGTAGTTACATGTGGAAATTTGGTTATAGGACATTTGATTTGAGCGCAATCCTCAAACAGGTCAAAAAAGCCATTTAAGCCTTTTCACAGTGAGATCTATGCGATATGGCCGAGAAATGTAATTTTGATGTTAACTCCCAAACCGCTGCGCAGAAGTCAACCAAACTTCACCCAATAGTGTATTTTATCAGAATCTAGTAGTTACATTTGGAAATTTAGTTCTAGGACATTTGATTTGAGCGCAATATTCAAACTTAATTAAAAAAAGTCATTTAAGCCTTTTCACAGTGAGATCTATGCGATATGGCCGAGAAATGTAATTTTGATGTTCACTCCCAAACCGCTGCGCAGAAGTCAACCAAACTTCAACCATTAGTGTATTGTATCACAATCTAGTAGTTACATGTGGAAATTTGGTTCTAGGACATTTGATTTGAGCGCAATCCTCAAACTTAGGTCAAAAAAGCCATTTAAGCCTTTTCACAGTGAGATCTATGCGATATGGCCGAGAAATGTAATTTTGATGTTAACTCCCAAACCGCTGCGCAGAAGTCAACCAAACTTCACCCAATAGTGTATTGTATCACAATCTAGTAGTTACATTTGAAAATTTTGTTCTAGGACATTTTGTTTGAGCGCAATCATCAAACTTAATTAAAAAAGTCATTTAAGCCTTTTCACAGTGAGATCTATGCGATATGGCCGAGAAATGTAATTTTGATGTTAACTCCCAAACCGCTGCGCAGAAGTAAACCAAACTTCACCCATTAGTGTATTGTATCACAATCTAGTAGTTACATGTGGAAATTTGGTTCTAGGACATTTGATTTGAGCGCAATCCTCAAACTTAGGTCAAAAAAGACATTTAAGCCTTTTCACAGTGAGATCTATGCGATATGGCCGAGAAATGTAATTTTGATGTTAACTCCCAAACCGCTGCGCAGAAGTCAACCAAACTTCACCCAATAGTGTATTGTATCACAATCTAGTAGTTACATTTGAAAATTTTGTTTTAGGACATTTTGTTTGAACGCAATCATCAAACTTAATTAAAAAAAGTCATTTAAGCCTTTTCACAGTGAGATCTATGTGATATGGCCGAGAAATGTAATTTTGATGTTAACTCCCAAACCGCTGCGCAGAAGTCAACCAAACTTCCCCCAATAGTGTATTGTATCACATTCTAGTAGTTACATTTGAAAATTTCGTTCTAGGACATTTGGTTTGAGCGCAATCATTAAACTTAGGTCAAAAAAGCCATTTAAGCCTTTTCACAGTGAGATCTATGCGATATGGCCGAGAAATGTAATTTTGATGTTAACTCCCAAACCGCTGCGAAGAAGTCAACCAAACTTCACCCAATAGTGTATTGTATCACAATCTAGTAGTTACATTTGAAAATTTGGTTCTAGGACATTTGATTTGAGCGCAATCCTCAAACTTAGGTCAAAAAAGCCATTTAAGCCTTTTCACAGTGAGATCTATGCGATATGGCCGAGAAATGTAATTTTGATGTTAACTCCCAAACCGCTGCGCAGAAGTCAACCAAACTTCACCCAATAGTGTATTGTATCACATTCTAGTAGTTACATTTAAAAATTTCGTTCTAGGACATTTGGTTTGAGCGCAATTATTAAACTTAGGTCAAAAAAGCCATTTAAGCCTTTTCACAGTGAGATCTATGCGATATGGCCGAGAAATGTAATTTTGATGTTAACTCCCAAACCGCTGCGCAGAAGTAAACCAAACTTCACCCATTAGTGTATTGTATCACAATCTAGTAGTTACATGTGGAAATTTGGTTCTAGGACATTTGATTTGAGCGCAATCCTCAAACTTAGGTCAAAAAAGCCATTTAAGCCTTTTCACAGTGAGATCTATGCGATATGGCCGAGAAATGTAATTTTGATGTTAACTCCCAAACCGCTGCGCAGAAGTCAACCAAACTTCACCCAATAGTGTATTGTATCACATTCTAGTAGTTACATTTGAAAATTTCGTTCTAGGACATTTGTTTTGTGCGCAATTATTAAACTTAGGTCAAAAAAAGCCATTTAAGCCTTTTCACAGTGAGATCTATGCGATATGGCCGAGAAATGTAATTTTGATGTTAACTCCCAAACCGCTGCGCAGAAGTAAACCAAACTTCACCCATTAGTGTATTGTATCACAATCTAGTAGTTACATGTGGAAATTTGGTTCTAGGACATTTGATTTGAGCGCAATCCTCAAACTTAGGTCAAAAAAGCCATTTAAGCCTTTTCACAGTGAGATCTATGCGATATGGCCGAGAAATGTAATTTTGATGTTAACTCCCAAACCGCTGCGCAGAAGTCAACTAAACTTCACCCAATAGTGTATTGTATCACATTCTAGTAGTTACATTTGAAAATTTCGTTCTAGGACATTTGGTTTGAGCGCAATCATTAAACTTAATTAAAAAAGTCATTTAAGCCTTTTCACAGTGAGATCTATGCGATATGGCCGAGAAATGTAATTTTGATGTTAACTCCCAAACCGCTGCGCAGAAGTCAACCAAACTTCACCCAATAGTGTATTGTATCACATTCTATTAGTTACATTTGAAAATTTCGTTCTAGGACATTTGGTTTGAGCGCAATCATTAAACTTAGGTCAAAAAAGCCATTTAAGCCTTTTCACAGTGAGATCTATGCGATATGGCCGAGAAATGTAATTTTGATGTTAACTCCCAAACCGCTGCGCAGAAGTCAACCAAACTTCACCCAATAGTGTATTGTATCACAATCTAGTAGTTACATTTGAAAATTTTGTTCTAGGAAATTTTGTTTGAGCGCAATCATCAAACTTAATTAAAAAAGTCATTTAAGCCTTTTCACAGTGAGATCTATGCGATATGGCCGAGAAATGTAATTTTGATGTTAACTCCCAAACCGCTGCGCAGAAGTCAACCAAACTTCACCCAATAGTGTATTGTATCACATTCTATTAGTTACATTTGAAAATTTCGTTCTAGGACATTTGGTTTGAGCGCAATCATTAAACTTAGGTCAAAAAAGCCATTTAAGCCTTTTCACAGTGAGATCTATGCGATATGGCCGAGAAATGTAATTTTGATGTTAACTCCCAAACCGCTGCGCAGAAGTCAACCAAACTTCACCCAATAGTGTATTGTATCACAATCTAGTAGTTACATTTGAAAATTTTGTTCTAGGAAATTTTGTTTGAGCGCAATCATCAAACTTAATTAAAAAAGTCATTTAAGCCTTTTCACAGTGAGATCTATGCGATATGGCCGAGAAATGTAATTTTGATGTTAACTCCCAAACCGCTGCGCAGAAGTCAACCAAACTTCACCCATTAGTGTATTGTATCACAATCTAGTAGTTACATGTGAAAATTTGGTTCTAGGACATTTGATTTGAGCGCAATTATTAAACTTAGGTCAAAAAAGCCATTTAAGCCTTTTCACAGTGAGATCTATGCGATATGGCCGAGAAATGTAATTTTGATGTTAACTCCCAAACCGCTGCGCAGAAGTAAACCAAACTTCACCCATTAGTGTATTGTATCACAATCTAGTAGTTACATGTGGAAATTTGGTTCTAGGACATTTGATTTGAGCGCAATCCTCAAACTTAGGTCAAAAAAGCCATTTAAGCCTTTTCACAGTGAGATCTATGCGATATGGCCGAGAAATGTAATTTTGATGTTAACTCCCAAACCGCTGCGAAGAAGTCAACCAAACTTCACCCAATAGTGTATTGTATCACAATCTAGTAGTTACATTTGAAAATTTTGTTCTAGGAAATTTTGTTTGAGCGCAATCATCAAACTTAATTAAAAAAGTCATTTAAGCCTTTTCACAGTGAGATCTATGCGATATGGCCGAGAAATGTAATTTTGATGTTAACTCCCAAACCGCTGCGCAGAAGTAAACCAAACTTCACCCATTAGTGTATTGTATCACAATCTAGTAGTTACATGTGGAAATTTGGTTCTAGGACATTTGATTTGAGCGCAATCCTCAAACTTAGGTCAAAAAAGCCATTTAAGCCTTTTCACAGTGAGATCTATGCGATATGGCCGAGAAATGTAATTTTGATGTTAACTCCCAAACCGCTGCGCAGAAGTCAACTAAACTTCACCCAATAGTGTATTGTATCACATTCTAGTAGTTACATTTGAAAATTTCGTTCTAGGACATTTGGTTTGAGCGCAATCATTAAACTTAATTAAAAAAGTCATTTAAGCCTTTTCACAGTGAGATCTATGCGATATGGCCGAGAAATGTAATTTTGATGTTAACTCCCAAACCGCTGCGCAGAAGTCAACCAAACTTCACCCAATAGTGTATTGTATCACATTCTATTAGTTACATTTGAAAATTTCGTTCTAGGACATTTGGTTTGAGCGCAATCATTAAACTTAGGTCAAAAAAGCCATTTAAGCCTTTTCACAGTGAGATCTATGCGATATGGCCGAGAAATGTAATTTTGATGTTAACTCCCAAACCGCTGCGCAGAAGTCAACCAAACTTCACCCAATAGTGTATTGTATCACATTCTAGTAGTTACATTTAAAAATTTCGTTCTAGGACATTTGGTTTGAGCGCAATCCTTAAACTTAGGTCAAAAAAGCCATTTAAGCCTTTTCACAATGAGATCTATGCGATATGGCCGAGAAATGTAATTTTGATGTTAACTCCCAAACCGCTGCGCAGAAGTCAACCAAACTTCACCCAATAGTGTATTGTATCACATTCTAGTAGTTACATTTGAAAATTTCGTTCGACATTTGGTTTGAGCGCAATCATTAAACTTAATTAAAAAAGTCATTTAAGCCTTTTCACAGTGAGATCTATGCGATATGGCCGAGAAATGTAATTTTGATGTTAACTCCCAAACCGCTGCGCAGAAGTCAACCAAACTTCACCCAATAGTGTATTGTATCACAATCTAGTAGTTACATTTGAAAATTTTGTTCTAGGAAATTTTGTTTGAGCGCAATCATCAAACTTAATTAAAAAAGTCATTTAAGCCTTTTCACAGTGAGATCTATGCGATATGGCCGAGAAATGTAATTTTGATGTTAACTCCCAAACCGCTGCGCAGAAGTCAACCAAACTTCACCCATTAGTGTATTGTATCACAATCTAGTAGTTACATGTGAAAATTTGGTTCTAGGACATTTGATTTGAGCGCAATCCTCAAACTTAGGTCAAAAAAGCCATTTAAGCCTTTTCACAGTGAGATCTATGCGATATGGCCGAGAAATGTAATTTTGATGTTAACTCCCAAACCGCTGCGCAGAAGTCAACCAAACTTCACCCAATAGTGTATTGTATCACATTCTAGTAGTTACATTTGAAAATTTCGTTCTAGGACATTTGGTTTGAGCGCAATTATTAAACTTAGGTCAAAAAAGCCATTTAAGCCTTTTCACAGTGAGATCTATGCGATATGGCCGAGAAATGTAATTTTGATGTTAACTCCCAAACCGCTGCGCAGAAGTAAACCAAACTTCACCCATTAGTGTATTGTATCACAATCTAGTAGTTACATGTGGAAATTTGGTTCTAGGACATTTGATTTGAGCGCAATCCTCAAACTTAGGTCAAAAAAGCCATTTAAGCCTTTTCACAGTGAGATCTATGCGATATGGCCGAGAAATGTAATTTTGATGTTAACTCCCAAACCGCTGCGCAGAAGTCATCTAAACTTCACCCAATAGTGTATTGTATCACATTCTAGTAGTTACATTTGAAAATTTCGTTCTAGGACATTTGGTTTGAGCGCAATCATTAAACTTAATTAAAAAAGTCATTTAAGCCTTTTCACAGTGAGATCTATGCGATATGGCCGAGAAATGTAATTTTGATGTTAACTCCCAAACCGCTGCGCAGAAGTCAACCAAACTTCACCCAATAGTGTATTGTATCACAATCTAGTAGTTACATTTGAAAATTTTGTTCTAGGACATTTTGTTTGAGCGCAATCATTAAACTTAGGTCTAAAAAGCCATTTAAGCCTTTTCACAGCGAGATCTATGCGATATGGCCGAGAAATGTAATTTTGATGTTAACTCCCAAACCGCTGCGCAAAAGTCAACCAAACTTCACCCAATAGTGTATTGTATCACAATCTAGTAGTTACGTTTGAAAATTTTGTTCTAGGAAATTTTGTTTGAGCGCAATCATCAAACTTAATTAAAAAAGTCATTTAAGCCTTTTCACAGTGAGATCTATGCGATATGGCCGAGAAATGTAATTTTGATGTTAACTCCCAAACCGCTGCGCAGAAGTCAACCAAACTTCACCCATTAGTGTATTGTATCACAGTCTAGTAGTTACATGTGAAAATTTGGTTCTAGGACATTTGATTTGAGCGCAATCCTCAAACTTAGGTCAAAAAAGCCATTTAAGCCTTTTCACAGTGAGATCTATGCGATATGGCCGAGAAATGTAATTTTGATGTTAACTCCCAAACCGCTGCGCAGAAGTCAACCAAACTTCACCCAATAGTGTATTGTATCACATTCTAGTAGTTACATTTGAAAATTTCGTTTTAGGACATTTGGTTTGAGCGCAATTATTAAACTTAGGTCAAAAAAGCCATTTAAGCCTTTTCACAGTGAGATCTATGCGATATGGCCGAGAAATGTAATTTTGATGTTAACTCCCAAACCGCTGCGCAGAAGTAAACCAAACTTCACCCATTAGTGTATTGTATCACAATCTAGTAGTTACATGTAGAAATTTGGTTCTAGGACATTTGATTTGAGCGCAATCCTCAAACTTAGGTCAAAAAAGCCATTTAAGCCTTTTCACAGTGAGATCTATGCGATATGGCCGAGAAATGTAATTTTGATGTTAACTCCCAAACCGCTGCGCAGAAGTCAACTAAACTTCACCCAATAGTGTATTGTATCACATTCTAGTAGTTACATTTGAAAATTTCGTTCTAGGACATTTTGTTTGAGCGCAATCATTAAACTTAATTAAAAAAGTCATTTAAGCCTTTTCACAGTGAGATCTATGCGATATGGCCCAGAAATGTAATTTTGATGTTAACTCCCAAACCGCTGCGCAGAAGTCAACCAAACTTCACCCAATAGTGTATTGTATCACAATCTAGTAGTTACATTTGAAAATTTTGTTCTAGGACATTTTGTTTGAACGCAATCATCAAACTTAATTAAAAAAGTCATTTAAGCCTTTTCACAGTGAGATCTATGCGATATGGCCGAGAAATGTAATTTTGATGTTAACTCCCAAACCGCTGCGCAGAAGTCAACCAAACTTCACCCAATAGTGTATTGTATCACAATCTAGTAGTTACATTTGAAAATTTTGTTCTAGGAAATTTTGTTTGAGCGCAATCATCAAACTTAATTAAAAAAGTCATTTAAGCCTTTTCACAGTGAGATCTATGCGATATGGCTGAGAAATGTAATTTTGATGTTAACTCCCAAACCGCTGCGCAGAAGTCAACCAAACTTCACCCATTAGTGTATTGTATCACAATCTAGTAGTTACATGTGGAAATTTGGTTCTAGGACATTTGATTTGAGCGCAATCCTCAAACTTAGGTCAAAAAAGCCATTTAAGCCTTTTCACAGTGAGATCTATGCGATATGGCCGAGAAATGTAATTTTGATGTTAACTCCCAAACCGCTGCGCAGAAGTCAACCAAACTTCACCCAATAGTGTATTGTATCACAATCTAGTAGTTACATTGGAAAATTTCGTTCTAGGACATTTGGTTTGAGCGCAATTATTAAACTTAGGTCAAAAAAGCCATTTAAGCCTTTTCACAGTGAGATCTATGCGATATGGCCGAGAAATGTAATTTTGATGTTAACTCCCTAACCGCTGCGCAGAAGTCAACTAAACTTCACCCAATAGTGTATTGTATCACATTCTAGTAGTTACATTTGAAAATTTCGTTCTAGGACATTTGGTTTGAGCGCAATCATTAAACTTAATTAAAAAAGTCATTTAAGCCTTTTCACAGTGAGATCTATGCGATATGGCCGAGAAATGTAATTTTGATGTTAACTCCCAAACCGCTACGCAGAAGTCAACCAAACTTCACCCAATAGTGTATTGTATCACAATCTAGTAGTTACATTTGAAAATTTTGTTCTAGGACATTTTGTTTGAACGCAATCATCAAACTTAATTAAAAAAGTCATTTAAGCCTTTCCACAGTGAGATCTATGCGATATGGCCGAGAAATGTAATTTTGATGTTAACTCCCAAACCGCTGCGCAGAAGTCAACCAAACTTCACCCAATAGTGTATTGTATCACAATCTAGTAGTTACATTTGAAAATTTTGTTCTAGGAAATTTTGTTTGAGCGCAATCATCAAACTTAATTAAAAAAGTCATTTAAGCCTTTTCACAGTGAGATCTATGCGATATGTCCGAGAAATGTAATTTTGATGTTAACTCCCAAACCGCTGCGCAGAAGTCAACCAAACTTCACCCATTAGTGTATTGTATCACAATCTAGTAGTTACATGTGGAAATTTGGTTCTAGGACATTTGATTTGAGCGCAATCCTCAAACTTAGGTCAAAAAAGCCATTTAAGCCTTTTCACAGTGAGATCTATGCGATATGGCCGAGAAATGTAATTTTGATGTTAACTCCCAAACCGCTGCGCAGAAGTCAACCAAACTTCACCCAATAGTGTATTTTATCACAATCTAGTAGTTACATTTGGAAATTTAGTTTTAGGACATTTGGTTTGAGCGCAATTATTAAACTTAGGTCAAAAAAGCCATTTAAGCCTTTTCACAGTGAGATCTATGCGATATGGCCGAGAAATGTAATTTTGATGTTAACTCCCAAACCGCTGCGCAGAAGTCAACCAAACTTCACCCAATAGTGTATTGTATCACAATCTAGTAGTTACATTTGAAAATTTTGTTCTAGGACATTTTGTTTGAGCGCAATCCTCAAACTTAGGTCAAAAAAGCCATTTAAGCCTTTTCACAGTGAGATCTATGCGATATGGCCGAGAAATGTAATTTTGATGTTAACTCCCAAACCGCTGCGCAGAAGTCAACCAAACTTCACCCAATAGTGTATTGTATCACATTCTAGTAGTTACATTTGAAAATTTCGTTCTAGGACATTTGGTTTGAGCGCAATCATTAAACTTAGGTCAAAAAAGCCATTTAAGCCTTTTCACAGTGAGATCTATGCGATATGGCCGAGAAATGTAATTTTGATGTTAACTCCCAAACCGCTGCGCAGAAGTAAACCAAACTTCACCCATTAGTGTATTGTATCACAATCTAGTAGTTACATGTGGAAATTTGGTTCTAGGACATTTGATTTGAGCGCAATCCTCAAACTTAGGTCAAAAAAGCCATTTAAGCCTTTTCACAGTGAGATCTATGCGATATGGCCGAGAAATGTAATTTTGATGTTAACTCCCAAACCGCTGCGCAGAAGTCAACCAAACTTCACCCAATAGTGTATTGTATCACAATCTAGTAGTTACATTTGAAAATTTTGTTCTAGGACATTTTGTTTGAGCGCAATCATTAAACTTAGGTCAAAAAAGCCATTTAAGCCTTTTCACAGCGAGATCTATGCGATATGGCCGAGAAATGTAATTTTGATGTTAACTCCCAAACCGCTGCGCAAAAGTCAACCAAACTTCACCCAATAGTGTATTGTATCACAATCTAGTAGTTACGTTTGAAAATTTTGTTCTAGGAAATTTTGTTTGAGCGCAATCATCAAACTTAATTAAAAAAGTCATTTAAGCCTTTTCACAGTGAGATCTATGCGATATGGCCGAGAAATGTAATTTTGATGTTAACTCCCAAACCGCTGCGCAGAAGTCAACCAAACTTCACCCATTAGTGTATTGTATCACAGTCTAGTAGTTACATGTGAAAATTTGGTTCTAGGACATTTGATTTGAGCGCAATCCTCAAACTTAGGTCAAAAAAGCCATTTAAGCCTTTTCACAGTGAGATCTATGCGATATGGCCGAGAAATGTAATTTTGATGTTAACTCCCAAACCGCTGCGCAGAAGTCAACCAAACTTCACCCAATAGTGTATTGTATCACATTCTAGTAGTTACATTTGAAAATTTCGTTTTAGGACATTTGGTTTGAGCGCAATTATTAAACTTAGGTCAAAAAAGCCATTTAAGCCTTTTCACAGTGAGATCTATGCGATATGGCCGAGAAATGTAATTTTGATGTTAACTCCCAAACCGCTGCGCAGAAGTCAACTAAACTTCACCCAATAGTGTATTGTATCACATTCTAGTAGTTACATTTGAAAATTTCGTTCTAGGACATTTGGTTTGAGCGCAATCATTAAACTTAATTAAAAAAGTCATTTAAGCCTTTTCACAGTGAGATCAATGCGATATGGCCCAGAAATGTAATTTTGATGTTAACTCCCAAACCGCTGCGCAGAAGTCAACCAAACTTCACCCAATAGTGTATTGTATCACAATCTAGTAGTTACATTTGAAAATGTTGTTCTAGGACATTTTGTTTGAACGCAATCATCAAACTTAATTAAAAAAGTCATTTAAGCCTTTTCACAGTGAGATCTATGCGATATGGCCGAGAAATGTAATTTTGATGTTAACTCCCAAACCGCTGCGCAGAAGTCAACCAAACTTCACCCAATAGTGTATTGTATCACAATCTAGTAGTTACATTTGAAAATTTTGTTCTAGGAAATTTTGTTTGAGCGCAATCATCAAACTTAATTAAAAAAGTCATTTAAGCCTTTTCACAGTGAGATCTATGCGATATGGCTGAGAAATGTAATTTTGATGTTAACTCCCAAACCGCTGCGCAGAAGTCAACCAAACTTCACCCATTAGTGTATTGTATCACAATCTAGTAGTTACATGTGGAAATTTGGTTCTAGGACATTTGATTTGAGCGCAATCCTCAAACTTAGGTCAAAAAAGCCATTTAAGCCTTTTCACAGTGAGATCTATGCGATATGGCCGAGAAATGTAATTTTGATGTTAACTCCCAAACCGCTGCGCAGAAGTCAACCAAACTTCACCCAATAGTGTATTGTATCACAATCTAGTAGTTACATGTGGAAATTTGGTTCTAGGACATTTGATTTGAGCGCAATCCTCAAACTTAGGTCAAAAAAGCCATTTAAGCCTTTTCACAGTGAGATCTATGCGATATGGCCGAGAAATGTAATTTTGATGTTAACTCCCTAACCGCTGCGCAGAAGTCAACCAAACTTCACCCATTAGTGTATTGTATCACATTCTAGTAGTTACATTTGAAAATTTCGTTCTAGGACATTTGGTTTGAGCGCAATCATTAAACTTAGGTCAAAAAAGCCATTTAAGCCTTTTCACAGTGAGATCTATGCGATATGGCCGAGAAATGTAATTTTGATGTTAACTCCCAAACCGCTGCGCAGAAGTAAACCAAACTTCACCCATTAGTGTATTGTATCACAATCTAGTAGTTACATGTGGAAATTTGGTTCTAGGACATTTGATTTGAGCGCAATCCTCAAACTTAGGTCAAAAAAGCCATTTAAGCCTTTTCACAGTGAGATCTATGCGATATGGCCGAGAAATGTAATTTTGATGTTAACTCCCAAACCGCTGCGCAGAAGTCAACCAAACTTCACCCAATAGTGTATTGTATCACAATCTAGTAGTTACATTTGAAAATTTTGTTCTAGGACATTTTGTTTGAGCGCAATCATTAAACTTAGGTCAAAAAAGCCATTTAAGCCTTTTCACAGCGAGATCTATGCGATATGGCCGAGAAATGTAATTTTGATGTTAACTCCCAAACCGCTGCGCAAAAGTCAACCAAACTTCACCCAATAGTGTATTGTATCACAATCTAGTAGTTACGTTTGAAAATTTTGTTCTAGGAAATTTTGTTTGAGCGCAATCATCAAACTTAATTAAAAAAGTCATTTAAGCCTTTTCACAGTGAGATCTATGCGATATGGCCGAGAAATGTAATTTTGATGTTAACTCCCAAACCGCTGCGCAGAAGTCAACCAAACTTCACCCATTAGTGTATTGTATCACAGTCTAGTAGTTACATGTGAAAATTTGGTTCTAGGACATTTGATTTGAGCGCAATCCTCAAACTTAGGTCAAAAAAGCCATTTAAGCCTTTTCACAGTGAGATCTATGCGATATGGCCGAGAAATGTAATTTTGATGTTAACTCCCAAACCGCTGCGCAGAAGTCAACCAAACTTCACCCAATAGTGTATTGTATCACATTCTAGTAGTTACATTTGAAAATTTCGTTTTAGGACATTTGGTTTGAGCGCAATTATTAAACTTAGGTCAAAAAAGCCATTTAAGCCTTTTCACAGTGAGATCTATGCGATATGGCCGAGAAATGTAATTTTGATGTTAACTCCCAAACCGCTGCGCAGAAGTCAACCAAACTTCACCCATTAGTGTATTGTATCACAATCTAGTAGTTACATGTGGAAATTTGGTTCTAGGACATTTGATTTGAGCGCAATCCTCAAACTTAGGTCAAAAAAGCCATTTAAGCCTTTTCACAGTGAGATCTATGCGATATGGCCGAGAAATGTAATTTTGATGTTAACTCCCAAACCGCTGCGCAGAAGTCAACCAAACTTCACCCAATAGTGTATTTTATCACAATCTAGTAGTTACATTTGGAAATTTAGTTTTAGGACATTTGGTTTGAGCGCAATTATTAAACTTAGGTCAAAAAAGCCATTTAAGCCTTTTCACAGTGAGATCTATGCGATATGGCCGAGAAATGTAATTTTGATGTTAACTCCCAAACCGCTGCGCAGAAGTCAACCAAACTTCACCCAATAGTGTATTGTATCACAATCTAGTAGTTACATTTGAAAATTTTGTTCTAGGACATTTTGTTTGAGCGCAATCCTCAAACTTAGGTCAAAAAAGCCATTTAAGCCTTTTCACAGTGAGATCTATGCGATATGGCCGAGAAATGTAATTTTGATGTTAACTCCCAAACCGCTGCGCAGAAGTCAACCAAACTTCACCCAATAGTGTATTGTATCACATTCTAGTAGTTACATTTGAAAATTTCGTTCTAGGACATTTGGTTTGAGCGCAATCATTAAACTTAGGTCAAAAAAGCCATTTAAGCCTTTTCACAGTGAGATCTATGCGATATGGCCGAGAAATGTAATTTTGATGTTAACTCCCAAACCGCTGCGCAGAAGTCAACTAAACTTCACCCAATAGTGTATTGTATCACATTCTAGTAGTTACATTTGAAAATTTCGTTCTAGGACATTTGGTTTGAGCGCAATCATTAAACTTAATTAAAAAAGTCATTTAAGCCTTTTCACAGTGAGATCTATGCGATATGGCCGAGAAATGTAATTTTGATGTTAACTCCCAAACCGCTGCGCAGAAGTCAACCAAACTTCACCCAATAGTGTATTGTATCACATTCTAGTAGTTACATTTAAAAATTTCGTTCTAGGACATTTGGTTTGAGCGCAATCCTTAAACTTAGGTCAAAAAAGCCATTTAAGCCTTTTCACAATGAGATCTATGCGATATGGCCGAGAAATGTAATTTTGATGTTAACTCCCAAACCGCTGCGCAGAAGTCAACCAAACTTCACCCAATAGTGTATTGTATCACAATCTAGTAGTTACATTTGAAAATTTTGTTCTAGGAAATTTTGTTTGAGCGCAATCATCAAACTTAATTAAAAAAGTCATTTAAGCCTTTTCACAGTGAGATCTATGCGATATGGCCGAGAAATGTAATTTTGATGTTAACTCCCAAACCGCTGCGCAGAAGTCAACCAAACTTCACCCATTAGTGTATTGTATCACAATCTAGTAGTTACATGTGAAAATTTGGTTCTAGGACATTTGATTTGAGCGCAATCCTCAAACTTAGGTCAAAAAAGCCATTTAAGCCTTTTCACAGTGAGATCTATGCGATATCGCCGAGAAATGTAATTTTGATGTTAACTCCCAAACCGCTGCGCAGAAGTCAACCAAACTTCACCCAATAATGTATTGTATCACATTCTAGTAGTTACATTTGAAAATTTCGTTCTAGGACATTTGGTTTGAGCGCAATTATTAAACTTAGGTCAAAAAAGCCATTTAAGCCTTTTCACAGTGAGATCTATGCGATATGGCCGAGAAATGTAATTTTGATGTTAACTCCCAAACCGCTGCGCAGAAGTAAACCAAACTTCACCCATTAGTGTATTGTATCACAATCTAGTAGTTACATGTGGAAATTTGGTTCTAGGACATTTGATTTGAGCGCAATCCTCAAACTTAGGTCAAAAAAGCCATTTAAGCCTTTTCACAGTGAGATCTATGCGATATGGCCGAGAAATGTAATTTTGATGTTAACTCCCAAACCGCTGCGCAGAAGTCATCTAAACTTCACCCAATAGTGTATTGTATCACATTCTAGTAGTTACATTTGAAAATTTCGTTCGACATTTGGTTTGAGCGCAATCATTAAACTTAATTAAAAAAGTCATTTAAGCCTTTTCACAGTGAGATCTATGCGATATGGCCGAGAAATGTAATTTTGATGTTAACTCCCAAACCGCTGCGCAGAAGTAAACCAAACTTCACCCATTAGTGTATTGTATCACAATCTAGTAGTTACATGTGGAAATTTGGTTCTAGGACATTTGATTTGAGCGCAATCCTCAAACTTAGGTCAAAAAAGCCATTTAAGCCTTTTCACAGTGAGATCTATGCGATATGGCCGAGAAATGTAATTTTGATGTTAACTCCCAAACCGCTGCGCAGAAGTCATCTAAACTTCACCCAATAGTGTATTGTATCACATTCTAGTAGTTACATTTGAAAATTTCGTTCTAGGACATTTGGTTTGAGCGCAATCATTAAACTTAATTAAAAAAGTCATTTAAGCCTTTTCACAGTGAGATCTATGCGATATGGCCGAGAAATGTAATTTTGATGTTAACTCCCAAACCGCTGCGCAGAAGTCAACCAAACTTCACCCAATAGTGTATTGTATCACAATCTAGTAGTTACATTTGAAAATTTTGTTCTAGGACATTTTGTTTGAACGCAATCATCAAACTTAATTAAAAAAGTCATTTAAGCCTTTTCACAGTGAGATCTATGCGATATGGCCGAGAAATGTAATTTTGATGTTAACTCCCAAACCGCTGCGCAGAAGTCAACCAAACTTCACCCATTAGTGTATTGTATCACAATCTAGTAGTTACATGTGGAAATTTGGTTATAGGACATTTGATTTGAGCGCAATCCTCAAACAGGTCAAAAAAGCCATTTAAGCCTTTTCACAGTGAGATCTATGCGATATGGCCGAGAAATGTAATTTTGATGTTAACTCCCAAACCGCTGCGCAGAAGTCAACCAAACTTCACCCAATAGTGTATTTTATCAGAATCTAGTAGTTACATTTGGAAATTTAGTTCTAGGACATTTGATTTGAGCGCAATATTCAAACTTAATTAAAAAAAGTCATTTAAGCCTTTTCACAGTGAGATCTATGCGATATGGCCGAGAAATGTAATTTTGATGTTCACTCCCAAACCGCTGCGCAGAAGTCAACCAAACTTCAACCATTAGTGTATTGTATCACAATCTAGTAGTTACATGTGGAAATTTGGTTCTAGGACATTTGATTTGAGCGCAATCCTCAAACTTAGGTCAAAAAAGCCATTTAAGCCTTTTCACAGTGAGATCTATGCGATATGGCCGAGAAATGTAATTTTGATGTTAACTCCCAAACCGCTGCGCAGAAGTCAACCAAACTTCACCCAATAGTGTATTGTATCACAATCTAGTAGTTACATTTGAAAATTTTGTTCTAGGACATTTTGTTTGAGCGCAATCATCAAACTTAATTAAAAAAGTCATTTAAGCCTTTTCACAGTGAGATCTATGCGATATGGCCGAGAAATGTAATTTTGATGTTAACTCCCAAACCGCTGCGCAGAAGTAAACCAAACTTCACCCATTAGTGTATTGTATCACAATCTAGTAGTTACATGTGGAAATTTGGTTCTAGGACATTTGATTTGAGCGCAATCCTCAAACTTAGGTCAAAAAAGACATTTAAGCCTTTTCACAGTGAGATCTATGCGATATGGCCGAGAAATGTAATTTTGATGTTAACTCCCAAACCGCTGCGCAGAAGTCAACCAAACTTCACCCAATAGTGTATTGTATCACAATCTAGTAGTTACATTTGAAAATTTTGTTTTAGGACATTTTGTTTGAACGCAATCATCAAACTTAATTAAAAAAAGTCATTTAAGCCTTTTCACAGTGAGATCTATGTGATATGGCCGAGAAATGTAATTTTGATGTTAACTCCCAAACCGCTGCGCAGAAGTCAACCAAACTTCCCCCAATAGTGTATTGTATCACATTCTAGTAGTTACATTTGAAAATTTCGTTCTAGGACATTTGGTTTGAGCGCAATCATTAAACTTAGGTCAAAAAAGCCATTTAAGCCTTTTCACAGTGAGATCTATGCGATATGGCCGAGAAATGTAATTTTGATGTTAACTCCCAAACCGCTGCGAAGAAGTCAACCAAACTTCACCCAATAGTGTATTGTATCACAATCTAGTAGTTACATTTGAAAATTTGGTTCTAGGACATTTGATTTGAGCGCAATCCTCAAACTTAGGTCAAAAAAGCCATTTAAGCCTTTTCACAGTGAGATCTATGCGATATGGCCGAGAAATGTAATTTTGATGTTAACTCCCAAACCGCTGCGCAGAAGTCAACCAAACTTCACCCAATAGTGTATTGTATCACATTCTAGTAGTTACATTTAAAAATTTCGTTCTAGGACATTTGGTTTGAGCGCAATTATTAAACTTAGGTCAAAAAAGCCATTTAAGCCTTTTCACAGTGAGATCTATGCGATATGGCCGAGAAATGTAATTTTGATGTTAACTCCCAAACCGCTGCGCAGAAGTAAACCAAACTTCACCCATTAGTGTATTGTATCACAATCTAGTAGTTACATGTGGAAATTTGGTTCTAGGACATTTGATTTGAGCGCAATCCTCAAACTTAGGTCAAAAAAGCCATTTAAGCCTTTTCACAGTGAGATCTATGCGATATGGCCGAGAAATGTAATTTTGATGTTAACTCCCAAACCGCTGCGCAGAAGTCAACCAAACTTCACCCAATAGTGTATTGTATCACATTCTAGTAGTTACATTTGAAAATTTCGTTCTAGGACATTTGTTTTGTGCGCAATTATTAAACTTAGGTCAAAAAAAGCCATTTAAGCCTTTTCACAGTGAGATCTATGCGATATGGCCGAGAAATGTAATTTTGATGTTAACTCCCAAACCGCTGCGCAGAAGTAAACCAAACTTCACCCATTAGTGTATTGTATCACAATCTAGTAGTTACATGTGGAAATTTGGTTCTAGGACATTTGATTTGAGCGCAATCCTCAAACTTAGGTCAAAAAAGCCATTTAAGCCTTTTCACAGTGAGATCTATGCGATATGGCCGAGAAATGTAATTTTGATGTTAACTCCCAAACCGCTGCGCAGAAGTCAACTAAACTTCACCCAATAGTGTATTGTATCACATTCTAGTAGTTACATTTGAAAATTTCGTTCTAGGACATTTGGTTTGAGCGCAATCATTAAACTTAATTAAAAAAGTCATTTAAGCCTTTTCACAGTGAGATCTATGCGATATGGCCGAGAAATGTAATTTTGATGTTAACTCCCAAACCGCTGCGCAGAAGTCAACCAAACTTCACCCAATAGTGTATTGTATCACATTCTATTAGTTACATTTGAAAATTTCGTTCTAGGACATTTGGTTTGAGCGCAATCATTAAACTTAGGTCAAAAAAGCCATTTAAGCCTTTTCACAGTGAGATCTATGCGATATGGCCGAGAAATGTAATTTTGATGTTAACTCCCAAACCGCTGCGCAGAAGTCAACCAAACTTCACCCAATAGTGTATTGTATCACAATCTAGTAGTTACATTTGAAAATTTTGTTCTAGGAAATTTTGTTTGAGCGCAATCATCAAACTTAATTAAAAAAGTCATTTAAGCCTTTTCACAGTGAGATCTATGCGATATGGCCGAGAAATGTAATTTTGATGTTAACTCCCAAACCGCTGCGCAGAAGTCAACCAAACTTCACCCAATAGTGTATTGTATCACATTCTATTAGTTACATTTGAAAATTTCGTTCTAGGACATTTGGTTTGAGCGCAATCATTAAACTTAGGTCAAAAAAGCCATTTAAGCCTTTTCACAGTGAGATCTATGCGATATGGCCGAGAAATGTAATTTTGATGTTAACTCCCAAACCGCTGCGCAGAAGTCAACCAAACTTCACCCAATAGTGTATTGTATCACAATCTAGTAGTTACATTTGAAAATTTTGTTCTAGGAAATTTTGTTTGAGCGCAATCATCAAACTTAATTAAAAAAGTCATTTAAGCCTTTTCACAGTGAGATCTATGCGATATGGCCGAGAAATGTAATTTTGATGTTAACTCCCAAACCGCTGCGCAGAAGTCAACCAAACTTCACCCATTAGTGTATTGTATCACAATCTAGTAGTTACATGTGAAAATTTGGTTCTAGGACATTTGATTTGAGCGCAATTATTAAACTTAGGTCAAAAAAGCCATTTAAGCCTTTTCACAGTGAGATCTATGCGATATGGCCGAGAAATGTAATTTTGATGTTAACTCCCAAACCGCTGCGCAGAAGTAAACCAAACTTCACCCATTAGTGTATTGTATCACAATCTAGTAGTTACATGTGGAAATTTGGTTCTAGGACATTTGATTTGAGCGCAATCCTCAAACTTAGGTCAAAAAAGCCATTTAAGCCTTTTCACAGTGAGATCTATGCGATATGGCCGAGAAATGTAATTTTGATGTTAACTCCCAAACCGCTGCGAAGAAGTCAACCAAACTTCACCCAATAGTGTATTGTATCACAATCTAGTAGTTACATTTGAAAATTTTGTTCTAGGAAATTTTGTTTGAGCGCAATCATCAAACTTAATTAAAAAAGTCATTTAAGCCTTTTCACAGTGAGATCTATGCGATATGGCCGAGAAATGTAATTTTGATGTTAACTCCCAAACCGCTGCGCAGAAGTAAACCAAACTTCACCCATTAGTGTATTGTATCACAATCTAGTAGTTACATGTGGAAATTTGGTTCTAGGACATTTGATTTGAGCGCAATCCTCAAACTTAGGTCAAAAAAGCCATTTAAGCCTTTTCACAGTGAGATCTATGCGATATGGCCGAGAAATGTAATTTTGATGTTAACTCCCAAACCGCTGCGCAGAAGTCAACTAAACTTCACCCAATAGTGTATTGTATCACATTCTAGTAGTTACATTTGAAAATTTCGTTCTAGGACATTTGGTTTGAGCGCAATCATTAAACTTAATTAAAAAAGTCATTTAAGCCTTTTCACAGTGAGATCTATGCGATATGGCCGAGAAATGTAATTTTGATGTTAACTCCCAAACCGCTGCGCAGAAGTCAACCAAACTTCACCCAATAGTGTATTGTATCACATTCTATTAGTTACATTTGAAAATTTCGTTCTAGGACATTTGGTTTGAGCGCAATCATTAAACTTAGGTCAAAAAAGCCATTTAAGCCTTTTCACAGTGAGATCTATGCGATATGGCCGAGAAATGTAATTTTGATGTTAACTCCCAAACCGCTGCGCAGAAGTCAACCAAACTTCACCCAATAGTGTATTGTATCACATTCTAGTAGTTACATTTAAAAATTTCGTTCTAGGACATTTGGTTTGAGCGCAATCCTTAAACTTAGGTCAAAAAAGCCATTTAAGCCTTTTCACAATGAGATCTATGCGATATGGCCGAGAAATGTAATTTTGATGTTAACTCCCAAACCGCTGCGCAGAAGTCAACCAAACTTCACCCAATAGTGTATTGTATCACATTCTAGTAGTTACATTTGAAAATTTCGTTCGACATTTGGTTTGAGCGCAATCATTAAACTTAATTAAAAAAGTCATTTAAGCCTTTTCACAGTGAGATCTATGCGATATGGCCGAGAAATGTAATTTTGATGTTAACTCCCAAACCGCTGCGCAGAAGTCAACCAAACTTCACCCAATAGTGTATTGTATCACAATCTAGTAGTTACATTTGAAAATTTTGTTCTAGGAAATTTTGTTTGAGCGCAATCATCAAACTTAATTAAAAAAGTCATTTAAGCCTTTTCACAGTGAGATCTATGCGATATGGCCGAGAAATGTAATTTTGATGTTAACTCCCAAACCGCTGCGCAGAAGTCAACCAAACTTCACCCATTAGTGTATTGTATCACAATCTAGTAGTTACATGTGAAAATTTGGTTCTAGGACATTTGATTTGAGCGCAATCCTCAAACTTAGGTCAAAAAAGCCATTTAAGCCTTTTCACAGTGAGATCTATGCGATATGGCCGAGAAATGTAATTTTGATGTTAACTCCCAAACCGCTGCGCAGAAGTCAACCAAACTTCACCCAATAGTGTATTGTATCACATTCTAGTAGTTACATTTGAAAATTTCGTTCTAGGACATTTGGTTTGAGCGCAATTATTAAACTTAGGTCAAAAAAGCCATTTAAGCCTTTTCACAGTGAGATCTATGCGATATGGCCGAGAAATGTAATTTTGATGTTAACTCCCAAACCGCTGCGCAGAAGTAAACCAAACTTCACCCATTAGTGTATTGTATCACAATCTAGTAGTTACATGTGGAAATTTGGTTCTAGGACATTTGATTTGAGCGCAATCCTCAAACTTAGGTCAAAAAAGCCATTTAAGCCTTTTCACAGTGAGATCTATGCGATATGGCCGAGAAATGTAATTTTGATGTTAACTCCCAAACCGCTGCGCAGAAGTCATCTAAACTTCACCCAATAGTGTATTGTATCACATTCTAGTAGTTACATTTGAAAATTTCGTTCTAGGACATTTGGTTTGAGCGCAATCATTAAACTTAATTAAAAAAGTCATTTAAGCCTTTTCACAGTGAGATCTATGCGATATGGCCGAGAAATGTAATTTTGATGTTAACTCCCAAACCGCTGCGCAGAAGTCAACCAAACTTCACCCAATAGTGTATTGTATCACAATCTAGTAGTTACATTTGAAAATTTTGTTCTAGGACATTTTGTTTGAGCGCAATCATTAAACTTAGGTCTAAAAAGCCATTTAAGCCTTTTCACAGCGAGATCTATGCGATATGGCCGAGAAATGTAATTTTGATGTTAACTCCCAAACCGCTGCGCAAAAGTCAACCAAACTTCACCCAATAGTGTATTGTATCACAATCTAGTAGTTACGTTTGAAAATTTTGTTCTAGGAAATTTTGTTTGAGCGCAATCATCAAACTTAATTAAAAAAGTCATTTAAGCCTTTTCACAGTGAGATCTATGCGATATGGCCGAGAAATGTAATTTTGATGTTAACTCCCAAACCGCTGCGCAGAAGTCAACCAAACTTCACCCATTAGTGTATTGTATCACAGTCTAGTAGTTACATGTGAAAATTTGGTTCTAGGACATTTGATTTGAGCGCAATCCTCAAACTTAGGTCAAAAAAGCCATTTAAGCCTTTTCACAGTGAGATCTATGCGATATGGCCGAGAAATGTAATTTTGATGTTAACTCCCAAACCGCTGCGCAGAAGTCAACCAAACTTCACCCAATAGTGTATTGTATCACATTCTAGTAGTTACATTTGAAAATTTCGTTTTAGGACATTTGGTTTGAGCGCAATTATTAAACTTAGGTCAAAAAAGCCATTTAAGCCTTTTCACAGTGAGATCTATGCGATATGGCCGAGAAATGTAATTTTGATGTTAACTCCCAAACCGCTGCGCAGAAGTAAACCAAACTTCACCCATTAGTGTATTGTATCACAATCTAGTAGTTACATGTAGAAATTTGGTTCTAGGACATTTGATTTGAGCGCAATCCTCAAACTTAGGTCAAAAAAGCCATTTAAGCCTTTTCACAGTGAGATCTATGCGATATGGCCGAGAAATGTAATTTTGATGTTAACTCCCAAACCGCTGCGCAGAAGTCAACTAAACTTCACCCAATAGTGTATTGTATCACATTCTAGTAGTTACATTTGAAAATTTCGTTCTAGGACATTTTGTTTGAGCGCAATCATTAAACTTAATTAAAAAAGTCATTTAAGCCTTTTCACAGTGAGATCTATGCGATATGGCCCAGAAATGTAATTTTGATGTTAACTCCCAAACCGCTGCGCAGAAGTCAACCAAACTTCACCCAATAGTGTATTGTATCACAATCTAGTAGTTACATTTGAAAATTTTGTTCTAGGACATTTTGTTTGAACGCAATCATCAAACTTAATTAAAAAAGTCATTTAAGCCTTTTCACAGTGAGATCTATGCGATATGGCCGAGAAATGTAATTTTGATGTTAACTCCCAAACCGCTGCGCAGAAGTCAACCAAACTTCACCCAATAGTGTATTGTATCACAATCTAGTAGTTACATTTGAAAATTTTGTTCTAGGAAATTTTGTTTGAGCGCAATCATCAAACTTAATTAAAAAAGTCATTTAAGCCTTTTCACAGTGAGATCTATGCGATATGGCTGAGAAATGTAATTTTGATGTTAACTCCCAAACCGCTGCGCAGAAGTCAACCAAACTTCACCCATTAGTGTATTGTATCACAATCTAGTAGTTACATGTGGAAATTTGGTTCTAGGACATTTGATTTGAGCGCAATCCTCAAACTTAGGTCAAAAAAGCCATTTAAGCCTTTTCACAGTGAGATCTATGCGATATGGCCGAGAAATGTAATTTTGATGTTAACTCCCAAACCGCTGCGCAGAAGTCAACCAAACTTCACCCAATAGTGTATTGTATCACAATCTAGTAGTTACATTGGAAAATTTCGTTCTAGGACATTTGGTTTGAGCGCAATTATTAAACTTAGGTCAAAAAAGCCATTTAAGCCTTTTCACAGTGAGATCTATGCGATATGGCCGAGAAATGTAATTTTGATGTTAACTCCCTAACCGCTGCGCAGAAGTCAACTAAACTTCACCCAATAGTGTATTGTATCACATTCTAGTAGTTACATTTGAAAATTTCGTTCTAGGACATTTGGTTTGAGCGCAATCATTAAACTTAATTAAAAAAGTCATTTAAGCCTTTTCACAGTGAGATCTATGCGATATGGCCGAGAAATGTAATTTTGATGTTAACTCCCAAACCGCTACGCAGAAGTCAACCAAACTTCACCCAATAGTGTATTGTATCACAATCTAGTAGTTACATTTGAAAATTTTGTTCTAGGACATTTTGTTTGAACGCAATCATCAAACTTAATTAAAAAAGTCATTTAAGCCTTTCCACAGTGAGATCTATGCGATATGGCCGAGAAATGTAATTTTGATGTTAACTCCCAAACCGCTGCGCAGAAGTCAACCAAACTTCACCCAATAGTGTATTGTATCACAATCTAGTAGTTACATTTGAAAATTTTGTTCTAGGAAATTTTGTTTGAGCGCAATCATCAAACTTAATTAAAAAAGTCATTTAAGCCTTTTCACAGTGAGATCTATGCGATATGTCCGAGAAATGTAATTTTGATGTTAACTCCCAAACCGCTGCGCAGAAGTCAACCAAACTTCACCCATTAGTGTATTGTATCACAATCTAGTAGTTACATGTGGAAATTTGGTTCTAGGACATTTGATTTGAGCGCAATCCTCAAACTTAGGTCAAAAAAGCCATTTAAGCCTTTTCACAGTGAGATCTATGCGATATGGCCGAGAAATGTAATTTTGATGTTAACTCCCAAACCGCTGCGCAGAAGTCAACCAAACTTCACCCAATAGTGTATTTTATCACAATCTAGTAGTTACATTTGGAAATTTAGTTTTAGGACATTTGGTTTGAGCGCAATTATTAAACTTAGGTCAAAAAAGCCATTTAAGCCTTTTCACAGTGAGATCTATGCGATATGGCCGAGAAATGTAATTTTGATGTTAACTCCCAAACCGCTGCGCAGAAGTCAACCAAACTTCACCCAATAGTGTATTGTATCACAATCTAGTAGTTACATTTGAAAATTTTGTTCTAGGACATTTTGTTTGAGCGCAATCCTCAAACTTAGGTCAAAAAAGCCATTTAAGCCTTTTCACAGTGAGATCTATGCGATATGGCCGAGAAATGTAATTTTGATGTTAACTCCCAAACCGCTGCGCAGAAGTCAACCAAACTTCACCCAATAGTGTATTGTATCACATTCTAGTAGTTACATTTGAAAATTTCGTTCTAGGACATTTGGTTTGAGCGCAATCATTAAACTTAGGTCAAAAAAGCCATTTAAGCCTTTTCACAGTGAGATCTATGCGATATGGCCGAGAAATGTAATTTTGATGTTAACTCCCAAACCGCTGCGCAGAAGTAAACCAAACTTCACCCATTAGTGTATTGTATCACAATCTAGTAGTTACATGTGGAAATTTGGTTCTAGGACATTTGATTTGAGCGCAATCCTCAAACTTAGGTCAAAAAAGCCATTTAAGCCTTTTCACAGTGAGATCTATGCGATATGGCCGAGAAATGTAATTTTGATGTTAACTCCCAAACCGCTGCGCAGAAGTCAACCAAACTTCACCCAATAGTGTATTGTATCACAATCTAGTAGTTACATTTGAAAATTTTGTTCTAGGACATTTTGTTTGAGCGCAATCATTAAACTTAGGTCAAAAAAGCCATTTAAGCCTTTTCACAGCGAGATCTATGCGATATGGCCGAGAAATGTAATTTTGATGTTAACTCCCAAACCGCTGCGCAAAAGTCAACCAAACTTCACCCAATAGTGTATTGTATCACAATCTAGTAGTTACGTTTGAAAATTTTGTTCTAGGAAATTTTGTTTGAGCGCAATCATCAAACTTAATTAAAAAAGTCATTTAAGCCTTTTCACAGTGAGATCTATGCGATATGGCCGAGAAATGTAATTTTGATGTTAACTCCCAAACCGCTGCGCAGAAGTCAACCAAACTTCACCCATTAGTGTATTGTATCACAGTCTAGTAGTTACATGTGAAAATTTGGTTCTAGGACATTTGATTTGAGCGCAATCCTCAAACTTAGGTCAAAAAAGCCATTTAAGCCTTTTCACAGTGAGATCTATGCGATATGGCCGAGAAATGTAATTTTGATGTTAACTCCCAAACCGCTGCGCAGAAGTCAACCAAACTTCACCCAATAGTGTATTGTATCACATTCTAGTAGTTACATTTGAAAATTTCGTTTTAGGACATTTGGTTTGAGCGCAATTATTAAACTTAGGTCAAAAAAGCCATTTAAGCCTTTTCACAGTGAGATCTATGCGATATGGCCGAGAAATGTAATTTTGATGTTAACTCCCAAACCGCTGCGCAGAAGTCAACTAAACTTCACCCAATAGTGTATTGTATCACATTCTAGTAGTTACATTTGAAAATTTCGTTCTAGGACATTTGGTTTGAGCGCAATCATTAAACTTAATTAAAAAAGTCATTTAAGCCTTTTCACAGTGAGATCAATGCGATATGGCCCAGAAATGTAATTTTGATGTTAACTCCCAAACCGCTGCGCAGAAGTCAACCAAACTTCACCCAATAGTGTATTGTATCACAATCTAGTAGTTACATTTGAAAATGTTGTTCTAGGACATTTTGTTTGAACGCAATCATCAAACTTAATTAAAAAAGTCATTTAAGCCTTTTCACAGTGAGATCTATGCGATATGGCCGAGAAATGTAATTTTGATGTTAACTCCCAAACCGCTGCGCAGAAGTCAACCAAACTTCACCCAATAGTGTATTGTATCACAATCTAGTAGTTACATTTGAAAATTTTGTTCTAGGAAATTTTGTTTGAGCGCAATCATCAAACTTAATTAAAAAAGTCATTTAAGCCTTTTCACAGTGAGATCTATGCGATATGGCTGAGAAATGTAATTTTGATGTTAACTCCCAAACCGCTGCGCAGAAGTCAACCAAACTTCACCCATTAGTGTATTGTATCACAATCTAGTAGTTACATGTGGAAATTTGGTTCTAGGACATTTGATTTGAGCGCAATCCTCAAACTTAGGTCAAAAAAGCCATTTAAGCCTTTTCACAGTGAGATCTATGCGATATGGCCGAGAAATGTAATTTTGATGTTAACTCCCAAACCGCTGCGCAGAAGTCAACCAAACTTCACCCAATAGTGTATTGTATCACAATCTAGTAGTTACATGTGGAAATTTGGTTCTAGGACATTTGATTTGAGCGCAATCCTCAAACTTAGGTCAAAAAAGCCATTTAAGCCTTTTCACAGTGAGATCTATGCGATATGGCCGAGAAATGTAATTTTGATGTTAACTCCCTAACCGCTGCGCAGAAGTCAACCAAACTTCACCCATTAGTGTATTGTATCACATTCTAGTAGTTACATTTGAAAATTTCGTTCTAGGACATTTGGTTTGAGCGCAATCATTAAACTTAGGTCAAAAAAGCCATTTAAGCCTTTTCACAGTGAGATCTATGCGATATGGCCGAGAAATGTAATTTTGATGTTAACTCCCAAACCGCTGCGCAGAAGTAAACCAAACTTCACCCATTAGTGTATTGTATCACAATCTAGTAGTTACATGTGGAAATTTGGTTCTAGGACATTTGATTTGAGCGCAATCCTCAAACTTAGGTCAAAAAAGCCATTTAAGCCTTTTCACAGTGAGATCTATGCGATATGGCCGAGAAATGTAATTTTGATGTTAACTCCCAAACCGCTGCGCAGAAGTCAACCAAACTTCACCCAATAGTGTATTGTATCACAATCTAGTAGTTACATTTGAAAATTTTGTTCTAGGACATTTTGTTTGAGCGCAATCATTAAACTTAGGTCAAAAAAGCCATTTAAGCCTTTTCACAGCGAGATCTATGCGATATGGCCGAGAAATGTAATTTTGATGTTAACTCCCAAACCGCTGCGCAAAAGTCAACCAAACTTCACCCAATAGTGTATTGTATCACAATCTAGTAGTTACGTTTGAAAATTTTGTTCTAGGAAATTTTGTTTGAGCGCAATCATCAAACTTAATTAAAAAAGTCATTTAAGCCTTTTCACAGTGAGATCTATGCGATATGGCCGAGAAATGTAATTTTGATGTTAACTCCCAAACCGCTGCGCAGAAGTCAACCAAACTTCACCCATTAGTGTATTGTATCACAGTCTAGTAGTTACATGTGAAAATTTGGTTCTAGGACATTTGATTTGAGCGCAATCCTCAAACTTAGGTCAAAAAAGCCATTTAAGCCTTTTCACAGTGAGATCTATGCGATATGGCCGAGAAATGTAATTTTGATGTTAACTCCCAAACCGCTGCGCAGAAGTCAACCAAACTTCACCCAATAGTGTATTGTATCACATTCTAGTAGTTACATTTGAAAATTTCGTTTTAGGACATTTGGTTTGAGCGCAATTATTAAACTTAGGTCAAAAAAGCCATTTAAGCCTTTTCACAGTGAGATCTATGCGATATGGCCGAGAAATGTAATTTTGATGTTAACTCCCAAACCGCTGCGCAGAAGTCAACCAAACTTCACCCATTAGTGTATTGTATCACAATCTAGTAGTTACATGTGGAAATTTGGTTCTAGGACATTTGATTTGAGCGCAATCCTCAAACTTAGGTCAAAAAAGCCATTTAAGCCTTTTCACAGTGAGATCTATGCGATATGGCCGAGAAATGTAATTTTGATGTTAACTCCCAAACCGCTGCGCAGAAGTCAACCAAACTTCACCCAATAGTGTATTTTATCACAATCTAGTAGTTACATTTGGAAATTTAGTTTTAGGACATTTGGTTTGAGCGCAATTATTAAACTTAGGTCAAAAAAGCCATTTAAGCCTTTTCACAGTGAGATCTATGCGATATGGCCGAGAAATGTAATTTTGATGTTAACTCCCAAACCGCTGCGCAGAAGTCAACCAAACTTCACCCAATAGTGTATTGTATCACAATCTAGTAGTTACATTTGAAAATTTTGTTCTAGGACATTTTGTTTGAGCGCAATCCTCAAACTTAGGTCAAAAAAGCCATTTAAGCCTTTTCACAGTGAGATCTATGCGATATGGCCGAGAAATGTAATTTTGATGTTAACTCCCAAACCGCTGCGCAGAAGTCAACCAAACTTCACCCAATAGTGTATTGTATCACATTCTAGTAGTTACATTTGAAAATTTCGTTCTAGGACATTTGGTTTGAGCGCAATCATTAAACTTAGGTCAAAAAAGCCATTTAAGCCTTTTCACAGTGAGATCTATGCGATATGGCCGAGAAATGTAATTTTGATGTTAACTCCCAAACCGCTGCGCAGAAGTAAACCAAACTTCACCCATTAGTGTATTGTATCACAATCTAGTAGTTACATGTAGAAATTTGGTTCTAGGACATTTGATTTTAGCGCAATCCTCAAACTTAGGTCAAAAAAGCCATTTAAGCCTTTTCACAGTGAGATCTATGCGATATGGCCGAGAAATGTAATTTTGATGTTAACTCCCAAACCGCTGCGCAGAAGTCAACTAAACTTCACCCAATAGTGTATTGTATCACATTCTAGTAGTTACATTTGAAAATTTCGTTCTAGGACATTTGGTTTGAGCGCAATCATTAAACTTAATTAAAAAAGTCATTTAAGCCTTTTCACAGTGAGATCAATGCGATATGGCCCAGAAATGTAATTTTGATGTTAACTCCCAAACCGCTGCGCAGAAGTCAACCAAACTTCACCCAATAGTGTATTGTATCACAATCTAGTAGTTACATTTGAAAATTTTGTTCTAGGACATTTTGTTTGAACGCAATCATCAAACTTAATTAAAAAAGTCATTTAAGCCTTTTCACAGTGAGATCTATGCGATATGGCCGAGAAATGTAATTTTGATGTTAACTCCCAAACCGCTGCGCAGAAGTCAACCAAACTTCACCCAATAGTGTATTGTATCACAATCTAGTAGTTACATTTGAAAATTTTGTTCTAGGAAATTTTGTTTGAGCGCAATCATCAAACTTAATTAAAAAAGTCATTTAAGCCTTTTCACAGTGAGATCTATGCGATATGGCTGAGAAATGTAATTTTGATGTTAACTCCCAAACCGCTGCGCAGAAGTCAACCAAACTTCACCCATTAGTGTATTGTATCACAATCTAGTAGTTACATGTGGAAATTTGGTTCTAGGACATTTGATTTGAGCGCAATCCTCAAACTTAGGTCAAAAAAGCCATTTAAGCCTTTTCACAGTGAGATCTATGCGATATGGCCGAGAAATGTAATTTTGATGTTAACTCCCAAACCGCTGCGCAGAAGTCAACCAAACTTCACCCAATAGTGTATTGTATCACAATCTAGTAGTTACATTGGAAAATTTCGTTCTAGGACATTTGGTTTGAGCGCAATTATTAAACTTAGGTCAAAAAAGCCATTTAAGCCTTTTCACAGTGAGATCTATGCGATATGGCCGAGAAATGTAATTTTGATGTTAACTCCCTAACCGCTGCGCAGAAGTCAACCAAACTTCACCCATTAGTGTATTGTATCACAATCTAGTAGTTACATGTGGAAATTTGGTTCTAGGACATTTGATTTGAGCGCAATCCTCAAACTTAGGTCAAAAAAGCCATTTAAGCCTTTTCACAGTGAGATCTATGCGATATGGCCGAGAAATGTAATTTTGATGTTAACTCCCAAACCGCTGCGCAGAAGTCAACTAAACTTCACCCAATAGTGTATTGTATCACATTCTAGTAGTTACATTTGAAAATTTCGTTCTAGGACATTTGGTTTGAGCGCAATCATTAAACTTAATTAAAAAAGTCATTTAAGCCTTTTCACAGTGAGATCTATGCGATATGGCCGAGAAATGTAATTTTGATGTTAACTCCCAAACCGCTGCGCAGAAGTCAACCAAACTTCACCCATTAGTGTATTGTATCACAATCTAGTAGTTACATGTGAAAATTTGGTTCTAGGACATTTGATTTGAGCGCAATCCTCAAACTTAGGTCAAAAAAGCCATTTAAGCCTTTTCACAGTGAGATCTATGCGATATGGCCGAGAAATGTAATTTTGATGTTAACTCCCAAACCGCTGCGCAGAAGTCAACCAAACTTCACCCAATAGTGTATTGTATCACATTCTAGTAGTTACATTTAAAAATTTCGTTCTAGGACATTTGGTTTGAGCGCAATTATTAAACTTAGGTCAAAAAAGCCATTTAAGCCTTTTCACAGTGAGATCTATGCGATATGGCCGAGAAATGTAATTTTGATGTTAACTCCCAAACCGCTGCGCAGAAGTAAACCAAACTTCACCCATTAGTGTATTGTATCACAATCTAGTAGTTACATGTGGAAATTTGGTTCTAGGACATTTGATTTGAGCGCAATCCTCAAACTTAGGTCAAAAAAGCCATTTAAGCCTTTTCACAGTGAGATCTATGCGATATGGCCGAGAAATGTAATTTTGATGTTAACTCCCAAACCGCTGCGCAGAAGTCAACCAAACTTCACCCAATAGTGTATTGTATCACATTCTAGTAGTTACATTTGAAAATTTCGTTCTAGGACATTTGGTTTGAGCGCAATTATTAAACTTAGGTCAAAAAAGCCATTTAAGCCTTTTCACAGTGAGATCTATGCGATATGGCCGAGAAATGTAATTTTGATGTTAACTCCCAAACCGCTGCGCAGAAGTAAACCAAACTTCACCCATTAGTGTATTGTATCACAATCTAGTAGTTACATGTGGAAATTTGGTTCTAGGACATTTGATTTGAGCGCAATCCTCAAACTTAGGTCAAAAAAGCCATTTAAGCCTTTTCACAGTGAGATCTATGCGATATGGCCGAGAAATGTAATTTTGATGTTAACTCCCAAACCGCTGCGCAGAAGTCAACTAAACTTCACCCAATAGTGTATTGTATCACATTCTAGTAGTTACATTTGAAAATTTCGTTCTAGGACATTTGGTTTGAGCGCAATCATTAAACTTAATTAAAAAAGTCATTTAAGCCTTTTCACAGTGAGATCTATCCGATATGGCCGAGAAATGTAATTTTGATGTTAACTCCCAAACCACTGCGCAGAAGTCAACCAAACTTCACCCAATAGTGTATTGTATCACATTCTAGTAGTTACATTTAAAAATTTCGTTCTAGGACATTTGGTTTGAGCGCAATCATTAAACTTAGGTCAAAAAAAGCCATTTAAGCCTTTTCACAATGAGATCTATGCGATATGGCCGAGAAATGTAATTTTGATGTTAACTCCCAAACCGCTGCGCAGAAGTCAACCAAACTTCACCCAATAGTGTATTGTATCACAATCTAGTAGTTACATTTGAAAATTTTGTTCTAGGAAATTTTGTTTGAGCGCAATCATCAAACTTAATTAAAAAAGTCATTTAAGCCTTTTCACAGTGAGATCTATGCGATATGGCCGAGAAATGTAATTTTGATGTTAACTCCCAAACCGCTGCGCAGAAGTCAACCAAACTTCACCCATTAGTGTATTGTATCACAATCTAGTAGTTACATGTGAAAATTTGGTTCTAGGACATTTGATTTGAGCGCAATCCTCAAACTTAGGTCAAAAAAGCCATTTAAGCCTTTTCACAGTGAGATCTATGCGATATGGCCGAGAAATGTAATTTTGATGTTAACTCCCAAACCGCTGCGCAGAAGTCAACCAAACTTCACCCAATAGTGTATTGTATCACATTCTAGTAGTTACATTTGAAAATTTCGTTCTAGGACATTTGGTTTGAGCGCAATTATTAAACTTAGGTCAAAAAAGCCATTTAAGCCTTTTCACAGTGAGATCTATGCGATATGGCCGAGAAATGTAATTTTGATGTTAACTCCCAAACCGCTGCGCAGAAGTAAACCAAACTTCACCCATTAGTGTATTGTATCACAATCTAGTAGTTACATGTGGAAATTTGGTTCTAGGACATTTGATTTGAGCGCAATCCTCAAACTTAGGTCAAAAAAGCCATTTAAGCCTTTTCACAGTGAGATCTATGCGATATGGCCGAGAAATGTAATTTTGATGTTAACTCCCAAACCGCTGCGCAGAAGTCATCTAAACTTCACCCAATAGTGTATTGTATCACATTCTAGTAGTTACATTTGAAAATTTCGTTCTAGGACATTTGGTTTGAGCGCAATCATTAAACTTAATTAAAAAAGTCATTTAAGCCTTTTCACAGTGAGATCTATGCGATATGGCCGAGAAATGTAATTTTGATGTTCACTCCCAAACCGCTGCGCAGAAGTCAACCAAACTTCAACCATTAGTGTATTGTATCACAATCTAGTAGTTACATGTGGAAATTTGGTTCTAGGACATTTGATTTGAGCGCAATCCTCAAACTTAGGTCAAAAAAGCCATTTAAGCCTTTTCACAGTGAGATCTATGCGATATGGCCGAGAAATGTAATTTTGATGTTAACTCCCAAACCGCTGCGCAGAAGTCAACCAAACTTCACCCAATAGTGTATTGTATCACAATCTAGTAGTTACATTTGGAAATTTAGTTTTAGGACATTTGGTTTGAGCGCAATTATTAAACTTAGGTCAAAAAAGCCATTTAAGCCTTTTCACAGTGAGATCTATGCGATATGGCCGAGAAATGTAATTTTGATGTTAACTCCCAAACCGCTGCGCAGAAGTAAACCAAACTTCACCCATTAGTGTATTGTATCACAATCTAGTAGTTACATTTGAAAATTTTGTTCTAGGACATTTTGTTTGAGCGCAATCCTCAAACTTAGGTCAAAAAAGCCATTTAAGCCTTTTCACAGTGAGATCTATGCGATATGGCCGAGAAATGTAATTTTGATGTTAACTCCCAAACCGCTGCGCAGAAGTCAACCAAACTTCACCCAATAGTGTATTGTATCACATTCTAGTAGTTACATATAAAATTTCGTTCTAGGACATTTGGTTTGAGCGCAATCATTAAACTTAGGTCAAAAAAGCCATTTAAGCCTTTTCACAGTGAGATCTACGCGATATGGCCGAGAAATGTAATTTTGATGTTAACTCCCAAACCGCTGCGCAGAAGTCAACCAAACTTCACCCATTAGTGTATTGTATCACAATCTAGTAGTTACATGTGGAAATTTGGTTCTAGGACATTTGATTTGAGCGCAATCCTCAAACTTAGGTCAAAAAAGCCATTTAAGCCTTTTCACAGTGAGATCTATGCGATATGGCCGAGAAATGTAATTTTGATGTTAACTCCCAAACCGCTGCGCAGAAGTCAACCAAACTTCACCCAATAGTGTATTGTATCACAATCTAGTAGTTACATTGGAAAATTTCGTTCTAGGACATTTGGTTTGAGCGCAATTATTAAACTTAGGTCAAAAAAGCCATTTAAGCCTTTTCACAGTGAGATCTATGCGATATGGCCGAGAAATGTAATTTTGATGTTAACTCCCTAACCGCTGCGCAGAAGTCAACCAAACTTCACCCATTAGTGTATTGTATCACAATCTAGTAGTTACATGTGGAAATTTGGTTCTAGGACATTTGATTTGAGCGCAATCCTCAAACTTAGGTCAAAAAAGCCATTTAAGCCTTTTCACAGTGAGATCTATGCGATATGGCCGAGAAATGTAATTTTGATGTTAACTCCCAAACCGCTGCGCAGAAGTCAACTAAACTTCACCCAATAGTGTATTGTATCACATTCTAGTAGTTACATTTGAAAATTTCGTTCTAGGACATTTGGTTTGAGCGCAATCATTAAACTTAATTAAAAAAGTCATTTAAGCCTTTTCACAGTGAGATCTATGCGATATGGCCGAGAAATGTAATTTTGATGTTAACTCCCAAACCGCTGCGCAGAAGTCAACCAAACTTCACCCATTAGTGTATTGTATCACAATCTAGTAGTTACATGTGAAAATTTGGTTCTAGGACATTTGATTTGAGCGCAATCCTCAAACTTAGGTCAAAAAAGCCATTTAAGCCTTTTCACAGTGAGATCTATGCGATATGGCCGAGAAATGTAATTTTGATGTTAACTCCCAAACCGCTGCGCAGAAGTCAACCAAACTTCACCCAATAGTGTATTGTATCACATTCTAGTAGTTACATTTAAAAATTTCGTTCTAGGACATTTGGTTTGAGCGCAATTATTAAACTTAGGTCAAAAAAGCCATTTAAGCCTTTTCACAGTGAGATCTATGCGATATGGCCGAGAAATGTAATTTTGATGTTAACTCCCAAACCGCTGCGCAGAAGTAAACCAAACTTCACCCATTAGTGTATTGTATCACAATCTAGTAGTTACATGTGGAAATTTGGTTCTAGGACATTTGATTTGAGCGCAATCCTCAAACTTAGGTCAAAAAAGCCATTTAAGCCTTTTCACAGTGAGATCTATGCGATATGGCCGAGAAATGTAATTTTGATGTTAACTCCCAAACCGCTGCGCAGAAGTCAACCAAACTTCACCCAATAGTGTATTGTATCACATTCTAGTAGTTACATTTGAAAATTTCGTTCTAGGACATTTGGTTTGAGCGCAATTATTAAACTTAGGTCAAAAAAGCCATTTAAGCCTTTTCACAGTGAGATCTATGCGATATGGCCGAGAAATGTAATTTTGATGTTAACTCCCAAACCGCTGCGCAGAAGTAAACCAAACTTCACCCATTAGTGTATTGTATCACAATCTAGTAGTTACATGTGGAAATTTGGTTCTAGGACATTTGATTTGAGCGCAATCCTCAAACTTAGGTCAAAAAAGCCATTTAAGCCTTTTCACAGTGAGATCTATGCGATATGGCCGAGAAATGTAATTTTGATGTTAACTCCCAAACCGCTGCGCAGAAGTCAACTAAACTTCACCCAATAGTGTATTGTATCACATTCTAGTAGTTACATTTGAAAATTTCGTTCTAGGACATTTGGTTTGAGCGCAATCATTAAACTTAATTAAAAAAGTCATTTAAGCCTTTTCACAGTGAGATCTATCCGATATGGCCGAGAAATGTAATTTTGATGTTAACTCCCAAACCACTGCGCAGAAGTCAACCAAACTTCACCCAATAGTGTATTGTATCACATTCTAGTAGTTACATTTAAAAATTTCGTTCTAGGACATTTGGTTTGAGCGCAATCATTAAACTTAGGTCAAAAAAAGCCATTTAAGCCTTTTCACAATGAGATCTATGCGATATGGCCGAGAAATGTAATTTTGATGTTAACTCCCAAACCGCTGCGCAGAAGTCAACCAAACTTCACCCAATAGTGTATTGTATCACAATCTAGTAGTTACATTTGAAAATTTTGTTCTAGGAAATTTTGTTTGAGCGCAATCATCAAACTTAATTAAAAAAGTCATTTAAGCCTTTTCACAGTGAGATCTATGCGATATGGCCGAGAAATGTAATTTTGATGTTAACTCCCAAACCGCTGCGCAGAAGTCAACCAAACTTCACCCATTAGTGTATTGTATCACAATCTAGTAGTTACATGTGAAAATTTGGTTCTAGGACATTTGATTTGAGCGCAATCCTCAAACTTAGGTCAAAAAAGCCATTTAAGCCTTTTCACAGTGAGATCTATGCGATATGGCCGAGAAATGTAATTTTGATGTTAACTCCCAAACCGCTGCGCAGAAGTCAACCAAACTTCACCCAATAGTGTATTGTATCACATTCTAGTAGTTACATTTGAAAATTTCGTTCTAGGACATTTGGTTTGAGCGCAATTATTAAACTTAGGTCAAAAAAGCCATTTAAGCCTTTTCACAGTGAGATCTATGCGATATGGCCGAGAAATGTAATTTTGATGTTAACTCCCAAACCGCTGCGCAGAAGTAAACCAAACTTCACCCATTAGTGTATTGTATCACAATCTAGTAGTTACATGTGGAAATTTGGTTCTAGGACATTTGATTTGAGCGCAATCCTCAAACTTAGGTCAAAAAAGCCATTTAAGCCTTTTCACAGTGAGATCTATGCGATATGGCCGAGAAATGTAATTTTGATGTTAACTCCCAAACCGCTGCGCAGAAGTCATCTAAACTTCACCCAATAGTGTATTGTATCACATTCTAGTAGTTACATTTGAAAATTTCGTTCTAGGACATTTGGTTTGAGCGCAATCATTAAACTTAATTAAAAAAGTCATTTAAGCCTTTTCACAGTGAGATCTATGCGATATGGCCGAGAAATGTAATTTTGATGTTAACTCCCAAACCGCTGCGCAGAAGTAAACCAAACTTCACCCATTAGTGTATTGTATCACAATCTAGTAGTTACATGTGGAAATTTGGTTCTAGGACATTTGATTTGAGCGCAATCCTCAAACTTAGGTCAAAAAAGCCATTTAAGCCTTTTCACAGTGAGATCTATGCGATATGGCCGAGAAATGTAATTTTGATGTTAACTCCCAAACCGCTGCGCAGAAGTCATCTAAACTTCACCCAATAGTGTATTGTATCACATTCTAGTAGTTACATTTGAAAATTTCGTTCTAGGACATTTGGTTTGAGCGCAATCATTAAACTTAATTAAAAAAGTCATTTAAGCCTTTTCACAGTGAGATCTATGCGATATGGCCGAGAAATGTAATTTTGATGTTAACTCCCAAACCGCTGCGCAGAAGTCAACCAAACTTCACCCAATAGTGTATTGTATCACAATCTAGTAGTTACATGTGGAAATTTGGTTATAGGACATTTGATTTGAGCGCAATCCTCAAACAGGTCAAAAAAGCCATTTAAGCCTTTTCACAGTGAGATCTATGCGATATGGCCGAGAAATGTAATTTTGATGTTAACTCCCAAACCGCTGCGCAGAAGTCAACCAAACTTCACCCAATAGTGTATTTTATCACAATCTAGTAGTTACATTTGGAAATTTAGTTCGACATTTGATTTGAGCGCAATATTCAAACTTAATTAAAAAAAGTCATTTAAGCCTTTTCACAGTGAGATCTATGCGATATGGCCGAGAAATGTAATTTTGATGTTCACTCCCAAACCGCTGCGCAGAAGTCAACCAAACTTCAACCATTAGTGTATTGTATCACAATCTAGTAGTTACATGTGGAAATTTGGTTCTAGGACATTTGATTTGAGCGCAATCCTCAAACTTAGGTCAAAAAAGCCATTTAAGCCTTTTCACAGTGAGATCTATGCGATATGGCCGAGAAATGTAATTTTGATGTTAACTCCCAAACCGCTGCGCAGAAGTCAACCAAACTTCACCCAATAGTGTATTGTATCACAATCTAGTAGTTACATTTGAAAATTTTGTTCTAGGACATTTGGTTTGAGCGCAATCATCAAACTTAATTAAAAAAGTCATTTAAGCCTTTTCACAGTGAGATCTATGCGATATGGCCGAGAAATGTAATTTTGATGTTAACTCCCAAACCGCTGCGCAGAAGTAAACCAAACTTCACCCATTAGTGTATTGTATCACAATCTAGTAGTTACATGTGGAAATTTGGTTCTAGGACATTTGATTTGAGCGCAATCCTCAAACTTAGGTCAAAAAAGACATTTAAGCCTTTTCACAGTGAGATCTATGCGATATGGCCGAGAAATGTAATTTTGATGTTAACTCCCAAACCGCTGCGCAGAAGTCAACCAAACTTCACCCAATAGTGTATTGTATCACAATCTAGTAGTTACATTTGAAAATTTTGTTTTAGGACATTTTGTTTGAACGCAATCATCAAACTTAATTAAAAAAGTCATTTAAGCCTTTTCACAGTGAGATCTATGTGATATGGCCGAGAAATGTAATTTTGATGTTAACTCCCAAACCGCTGCGCAGAAGTCAACCAAACTTCCCCCAATAGTGTATTGTATCACATTCTAGTAGTTACATTTGAAAATTTCGTTCTAGGACATTTGGTTTGAGCGCAATCATTAAACTTAGGTCAAAAAAGCCATTTAAGCCTTTTCACAGTGAGATCTATGCGATATGGCCGAGAAATGTAATTTTGATGTTAACTCCCAAACCGCTGCGAAGAAGTCAACCAAACTTCACCCAATAGTGTATTGTATCACAATCTAGTAGTTACATTTGAAAATTTGGTTCTAGGACATTTGATTTGAGCGCAATCCTCAAACTTAGGTCAAAAAAGCCATTTAAGCCTTTTCACAGTGAGATCTATGCGATATGGCCGAGAAATGTAATTTTGATGTTAACTCCCAAACCGCTGCGCAGAAGTCAACCAAACTTCACCCAATAGTGTATTGTATCACAATCTAGTAGTTACATTGGAAAATTTCGTTCTAGGACATTTGGTTTGAGCGCAATTATTAAACTTAGGTCAAAAAAGCCATTTAAGCCTTTTCACAGTGAGATCTATGCGATATGGCCGAGAAATGTAATTTTGATGTTAACTCCCTAACCGCTGCGCAGAAGTCAACCAAACTTCACCCATTAGTGTATTGTATCACAATCTAGTAGTTACATGTGGAAATTTGGTTCTAGGACATTTGATTTGAGCGCAATCCTCAAACTTAGGTCAGAAAAGCCATTTAAGCCTTTTCACAGTGAGATCTATGCGATATGGCCGAGAAATGTAATTTTGATGTTAACTCCCAAACCGCTGCGCAGAAGTCAACTAAACTTCACCCAATAGTGTATTGTATCACATTCTAGTAGTTACATTTGAAAATTTCGTTCTAGGACATTTGGTTTGAGCGCAATCATTAAACTTAATTAAAAAAGTCATTTAAGCCTTTTCACAGTGAGATCTATGCGATATGGCCGAGAAATGTAATTTTGATGTTAACTCCCAAACCGCTGCGCAGAAGTCAACCAAACTTCACCCATTAGTGTATTGTATCACAATCTAGTAGTTACATGTGAAAATTTGGTTCTAGGACATTTGATTTGAGCGCAATCCTCAAACTTAGGTCAAAAAAGCCATTTAAGCCTTTTCACAGTGAGATCTATGCGATATGGCCGAGAAATGTAATTTTGATGTTAACTCCCAAACCGCTGCGCAGAAGTCAACCAAACTTCACCCAATAGTGTATTGTATCACATTCTAGTAGTTACATTTAAAAATTTCGTTCTAGGACATTTGGTTTGAGCGCAATTATTAAACTTAGGTCAAAAAAGCCATTTAAGCCTTTTCACAGTGAGATCTATGCGATATGGCCGAGAAATGTAATTTTGATGTTAACTCCCAAACCGCTGCGCAGAAGTAAACCAAACTTCACCCATTAGTGTATTGTATCACAATCTAGTAGTTACATGTGGAAATTTGGTTCTAGGACATTTGATTTGAGCGCAATCCTCAAACTTAGGTCAAAAAAGCCATTTAAGCCTTTTCACAGTGAGATCTATGCGATATGGCCGAGAAATGTAATTTTGATGTTAACTCCCAAACCGCTGCGCAGAAGTCAACCAAACTTCACCCAATAGTGTATTGTATCACATTCTAGTAGTTACATTTGAAAATTTCGTTCTAGGACATTTGGTTTGAGCGCAATTATTAAACTTAGGTCAAAAAAGCCATTTAAGCCTTTTCACAGTGAGATCTATGCGATATGGCCGAGAAATGTAATTTTGATGTTAACTCCCAAACCGCTGCGCAGAAGTAAACCAAACTTCACCCATTAGTGTATTGTATCACAATCTAGTAGTTACATGTGGAAATTTGGTTCTAGGACATTTGATTTGAGCGCAATCCTCAAACTTAGGTCAAAAAAGCCATTTAAGCCTTTTCACAGTGAGATTAATGCGATATGGCCGAGAAATGTAATTTTGATGTTAACTCCCAAACCGCTGCGCAGAAGTCAACTAAACTTCACCCAATAGTGTATTGTATCACATTCTAGTAGTTACATTTGAAAATTTCGTTCTAGGACATTTGGTTTGAGCGCAATCATTAAACTTAATTAAAAAAGTCATTTAAGCCTTTTCACAGTGAGATCTATGCGATATGGCCGAGAAATGTAATTTTGATGTTAACTCCCAAACCGCTGCGCAGAAGTCAACCAAACTTCACCCAATAGTGTATTGTATCACAATCTAGTAGTTACATTTGAAAATTTTGTTCTAGGACATTTTGTTTGAACGCAATCATCAAACTTAATTAAAAAAGTCATTTAAGCCTTTTCACAGTGAGATCTATGCGATATGGCCGAGAAATGTAATTTTGATGTTAACTCCCAAACCGCTGCGCAGAAGTCAACCAAACTTCACCCATTAGTGTATTGTATCACAATCTAGTAGTTACATGTGGAAATTTGGTTATAGGACATTTGATTTGAGCGCAATCCTCAAACAGGTCAAAAAAGCCATTTAAGCCTTTTCACAGTGAGATCTATGCGATATGGCCGAGAAATGTAATTTTGATGTTAACTCCCAAACCGCTGCGCAGAAGTCAACCAAACTTCACCCAATAGTGTATTTTATCACAATCTAGTAGTTACATTTGGAAATTTAGTTCTAGGACATTTGATTTGAGCGCAATATTCAAACTTAATTAAAAAAAGTCATTTAAGCCTTTTCACAGTGAGATCTATGCGATATGGCCGAGAAATGTAATTTTGATGTTCACTCCCAAACCGCTGCGCAGAAGTCAACCAAACTTCAACCATTAGTGTATTGTATCACAATCTAGTAGTTACATGTGGAAATTTGGTTCTAGGACATTTGATTTGAGCGCAATCCTCAAACTTAGGTCAAAAAAGCCATTTAAGCCTTTTCACAGTGAGATCTATGCGATATGGCCGAGAAATGTAATTTTGATGTTAACTCCCAAACCGCTGCGCAGAAGTCAACCAAACTTCACCCAATAGTGTATTGTATCACAATCTAGTAGTTACATGTGGAAATTTGGTTCTAGGACATTTGATTTGAGCGCAATCCTCAAACTTAGGTCAAAAAAGCCATTTAAGCCTTTTCACAGTGAGATCTATGCGATATGGCCGAGAAATGTAATTTTGATGTTAACTCCCAAACCGCTGCGCAGAAGTCAACCAAACTTCACCCAATAGTGTATTGTATCACATTCTAGTAGTTACATTTAAAAATTTCGTTCTAGGACATTTGGTTTGAGCGCAATTATTAAACTTAGGTCAAAAAAGCCATTTAAGCCTTTTCACAGTGAGATCTATGCGATATGGCCGAGAAATGTAATTTTGATGTTAACTCCCAAACCGCTGCGCAGAAGTAAACCAAACTTCACCCATTAGTGTATTGTATCACAATCTAGTAGTTACATGTGGAAATTTGGTTCTAGGACATTTGATTTGAGCGCAATCCTCAAACTTAGGTCAAAAAAGCCATTTAAGCCTTTTCACAGTGAGATCTATGCGATATGGCCGAGAAATGTAATTTTGATGTTAACTCCCAAACCGCTGCGCAGAAGTCAACCAAACTTCACCCAATAGTGTATTGTATCACATTCTAGTAGTTACATTTGAAAATTTCGTTCTAGGACATTTGTTTTGTGCGCAATTATTAAACTTAGGTCAAAAAAAGCCATTTAAGCCTTTTCACAGTGAGATCTATGCGATATGGCCGAGAAATGTAATTTTGATGTTAACTCCCAAACCGCTGCGCAGAAGTAAACCAAACTTCACCCATTAGTGTATTGTATCACAATCTAGTAGTTACATGTGGAAATTTGGTTCTAGGACATTTGATTTGAGCGCAATCCTCAAACTTAGGTCAAAAAAGCCATTTAAGCCTTTTCACAGTGAGATCTATGCGATATGGCCGAGAAATGTAATTTTGATGTTAACTCCCAAACCGCTGCGCAGAAGTCAACTAAACTTCAACCAATAGTGTATTGTATCACATTCTAGTAGTTACATTTGAAAATTTCGTTCTAGGACATTTGGTTTGAGCGCAATCATTAAACTTAATTAAAAAAGTCATTTAAGCCTTTTCACAGTGAGATCTATGCGATATGGCCGAGAAATGTAATTTTGATGTTAACTCCCAAACCGCTGCGCAGAAGTCAACCAAACTTCACCCAATAGTGTATTGTATCACATTCTATTAGTTACATTTGAAAATTTCGTTCTAGGACATTTGGTTTGAGCGCAATCATTAAACTTAGGTCAAAAAAGCCATTTAAGCCTTTTCACAGTGAGATCTATGCGATATGGCCGAGAAATGTAATTTTGATGTTAACTCCCAAACCGCTGCGCAGAAGTCAACCAAACTTCACCCAATAGTGTATTGTATCACAATCTAGTAGTTACATTTGAAAATTTTGTTCTAGGAAATTTTGTTTGAGCGCAATCATCAAACTTAATTAAAAAAGTCATTTAAGCCTTTTCACAGTGAGATCTATGCGATATGGCCGAGAAATGTAATTTTGATGTTAACTCCCAAACCGCTGCGCAGAAGTCAACCAAACTTCACCCATTAGTGTATTGTATCACAATCTAGTAGTTACATGTGAAAATTTGGTTCTAGGACATTTGATTTGAGCGCAATTATTAAACTTAGGTCAAAAAAGCCATTTAAGCCTTTTCACAGTGAGATCTATGCGATATGGCCGAGAAATGTAAATTTGATGTTAACTCCCAAACCGCTGCGCAGAAGTAAACCAAACTTCACCCATTAGTGTATTGTATCACAATCTAGTAGTTACATGTGGAAATTTGGTTCTAGGACATTTGATTTGAGCGCAATCCTCAAACTTAGGTCAAAAAAGCCATTTAAGCCTTTTCACAGTGAGATCTATGCGATATGGCCGAGAAATGTAATTTTGATGTTAACTCCCAAACCGCTGCGAAGAAGTCAACCAAACTTCACCCAATAGTGTATTGTATCACAATCTAGTAGTTACATTTGAAAATTTTGTTCTAGGAAATTTTGTTTGAGCGCAATCATCAAACTTAATTAAAAAAGTCATTTAAGCCTTTTCACAGTGAGATCTATGCGATATGGCCGAGAAATGTAATTTTGATGTTAACTCCCAAACCGCTGCGCAGAAGTCAACCAAACTTCACCCATTAGTGTATTGTATCACAATCTAGTAGTTACATGTGAAAATTTGGTTCTAGGACATTTGATTTGAGCGCAATCCTCAAACTTAGGTCAAAAAAGCCATTTAAGCCTTTTCACAGTGAGATCTATGCGATATGGCCGAGAAATGTAATTTTGATGTTAACTCCCAAACCGCTGCGCAGAAGTCAACCAAACTTCACCCAATAGTGTATTGTATCACATTCTAGTAGTTACATTTAAAAATTTCGTTCTAGGACATTTGGTTTGAGCGCAATTATTAAACTTAGGTCACAAAAGCCATTTAAGCCTTTTCACAGTGAGATCTATGCGATATGGCCGAGAAATGTAATTTTGATGTTAACTCCCAAACCGCTGCGCAGAAGTAAACCAAACTTCACCCATTAGTGTATTGTATCACAATCTAGTAGTTACATGTGGAAATTTGGTTCTAGGACATTTGATTTGAGCGCAATCCTCAAACTTAGGTCAAAAAAGCCATTTAAGCCTTTTCACAGTGAGATCTATGCGATATGGCCGAGAAATGTAATTTTGATGTTAACTCCCAAACCGCTGCGCAGAAGTCAACCAAACTTCACTCAATAGTGTATTGTATCACATTCTAGTAGTTACATTTGAAAATTTCGTTCTAGGACATTTGGTTTGAGCGCAATCTTCAAACTTAATTTAAAAAAGTCATTTAAGCCTTTTCACAGTGAGATCTATGCGATATGGCCGAGAAATGTAATTTTGATGTTAACTCCCAAACCGCTGCGCAGAAGTCAACCAAACTTCACCCAATAGTGTATTGTATCACATTCTAGTAGTTACATTTGAAAATTTCGTTCTAGGACATTTGGTTTGAGCGCAATTATTAAACTTAGGTCAAAAAAGCCATTTAAGCCTTTTCACAGTGAGATCTATGCGATATGGCCGAGAAATGTAATTTTGATGTTAACTCCCAAACCGCTGCGCAGAAGTAAACCAAACTTCACCCATTAGTGTATTGTATCACAATCTAGTAGTTACATGTGGAAATTTGGTTCTAGGACATTTGATTTGAGCGCAATGCTCAAACTTAGGTCAAAAAAGCCATTTAAGCCTTTTCACAGTGAGATCTATGCGATATGGCCGAGAAATGTAATTTTGATGTTAACTCCCAAACCGCTGCGCAGAAGTCAACCAAACTTCACCCAATAGTGTATTGTATCACATTCTAGTAGTTACATTTGAAAATTTCGTTCTAGGACATTTGTTTTGTGCGCAATTATTAAACTTAGGTCAAAAAAGCCATTTAAGCCTTTTCACAGTGAGATCTATGCGATATGGCCGAGAAATGTAATTTTGATGTTAACTCCCAAACCGCTGCGCAGAAGTAAACCAAACTTCACCCATTAGTGTATTGTATCACAATCTAGTAGTTACATGTGGAAATTTGGTTCTAGGACATTTGATTTGAGCGCAATCCTCAAACTTAGGTCAAAAAAGCCATTTAAGCCTTTTCACAGTGAGATCTATGCGATATGGCCGAGAAATGTAATTTTGATGTTAACTCCCAAACCGCTGCGCAGAAGTCAACTAAACTTCACCCAATAGTGTATTGTATCACATTCTAGTAGTTACATTTGAAAATTTCGTTCTAGGACATTTGGTTTGAGCGCAATCATTAAACTTAATTAAAAAAGTCATTTAAGCCTTTTCACAGTGAGATCTATCTATGCGATATGGCCGAGAAATGTAATTTTGATGTTAACTCCCAAACCGCTGCGCAGAAGTCAACCAAACTTCACCCAATAGTGTATTGTATCACATTCTAGTAGTTACATTTGAAAATTTCGTTCTAGGAAATTTTGTTTGAGCGCAATCATCAAACTTAATTAAAAAAGTCATTTAAGCCTTTTCACAGTGAGATCTATGCGATAGGGCCGAGAAATGTAATTTTGATGTTAACTCCCAAACCGCTGCGCAGAAGTCAACCAAACTTCACCCATTAGTGTATTGTATCACAATCTAGTAGTTACATGTGGAAATTTGGTTCTAGGACATTTGATTTGAGCGCAATCCTCAAACTTAGGTCAAAAAAGCCATTTAAGCCTTTTCACAGTGAGATCTATGCGATATGGCCGAGAAATGTAATTTTGATGTTAACTCCCAAACCGCTGCGCAGAAGTCAACCAAACTTCACCCAATAGTGTATTGTATCACAATCTAGTAGTTACATTTGAAAATTTTGTTCTAGGACATTTTGTTTGAACGCAATCATCAAACTTAATTAAAAAAGTCATTTAAGCCTTTTCACAGTGAGATCTATGCGATATGGCCGAGAAATGTAATTTTGATGTTAACTCCCAAACCGCTGCGCAGAAGTCAACCAAACTTCACCCAATAGTGTATTGTATCACAATCTAGTAGTTACATTTGAAAATTTTGTTCTAGGACATTTTGTTTGAGCGCAATCCTCAAACTTAGGTCAAAAAAGCCATTTAAGCCTTTTCACAGTGAGATCTATGCGATATGGCCGAGAAATGTAATTTTGATGTTAACTCCCAAACCGCTGCGCAGAAGTCAACTAAACTTCACCCAATAGTGTATTGTATCACATTCTAGTAGTTACATTTGAAAATTTCGTTCTAGGAAATTTTGTTTGAGCGCAATCATCAAACTTAATTAAAAAAGTCATTTAAGCCTTTTCACAGTGAGATCTATGCGATAGGGCCGAGAAATGTAATTTTGATGTTAACTCCCAAACCGCTGCGCAGAAGTCAACCAAACTTCACCCATTAGTGTATTGTATCACAATCTAGTAGTTACATGTGGAAATTTGGTTCTAGGACATTTGATTTGAGCGCAATCCTCAAACTTAGGTCAAAAAAGCCATTTAAGCCTTTTCACAGTGAGATCTATGCGATATGGCCGAGAAATGTAATTTTGATGTTAACTCCCAAACCGCTGCGCAGAAGTCAACCAAACTTCACCCAATAGTGTATTGTATCACAATCTAGTAGTTACATTTGAAAATTTTGTTCTAGGACATTTTGTTTGAACGCAATCATCAAACTTAATTAAAAAAGTCATTTAAGCCTTTTCACAGTGAGATCTATGCGATATGGCCGAGAAATGTAATTTTGATGTTAACTCCCAAACCGCTGCGCAGAAGTCAACCAAACTTCACCCAATAGTGTATTGTATCACAATCTAGTAGTTACATTTGAAAATTTTGTTCTAGGACATTTTGTTTGAGCGCAATCCTCAAACTTAGGTCAAAAAAGCCATTTAAGCCTTTTCACAGTGAGATCTATGCGATATGGCCGAGAAATGTAATTTTGATGTTAACTCCCAAACCGCTGCGCAGAAGTCAACCAAACTTCACCCAATAGTGTATTGTATCACATTCTAGTAGTTACATTTGAAAATTTCGTACTAGGACATTTGGTTTGAGCGCAATCATTAAACTTAGGTCAAAAAAGCCATTTAAGCCTTTTCACAGTGAGATCTATGCGATATGGCCGAGAAATGTAATTTTGATGTTAACTCCCAAACCGCTGCGCAGAAGTAAACCAAACTTCACCCATTAGTGTATTGTATCACAATCTAGTAGTTACATGCGGAAATTTGGTTCTAGGACATTTGATTTGAGCGCAATCCTCAAACTTAGGTCAAAAAAGCCATTTAAGCCTTTTCACAGTGAGATCTATGCGATATGGCCGAGAAATGTAATTTTGATGTTAACTCCCAAACCGCTGCGCAGAAGTCAACCAAACTTCACCCAATAGTGTATTGTATCACAATCTAGTAGTTACATTTGAAAATTTTGTTCTAGGACATTTTGTTTGAACGCAATCATCAAACTTAATTAAAAAAGTCATTTAAGCCTTTTCACAGTGAGATCTATGCGATATGGCCGAGAAATGTAATTTTGATGTTAACTCCCAAACCGCTGCGCAGAAGTCAACCAAACTTCACCCATTAGTGTATTGTATCACAATCTAGTAGTTACATGTGGAAATTTGGTTATAGGACATTTGATTTGAGCGCAATCCTCAAACAGGTCAAAAAAGCCATTTAAGCCTTTTCACAGTGAGATCTATGCGATATGGCCGAGAAATGTAATTTTGATGTTAACTCCCAAACCGCTGCGCAGAAGTCAACCAAACTTCACCCAATAGTGTATTTTATCACAATCTAGTAGTTACATTTGGAAATTTAGTTCTAGGACATTTGATTTGAGCGCAATATTCAAACTTAATTAAAAAAGTCATTTAAGCCTTTTCACAGTGAGATCTATGTGATATGGCCGAGAAATGTAATTTTGATGTTAACTCCCAAACCGCTGCGCAGAAGTCAACCAAACTTCACTCAATAGTGTATTGTATCACATTCTAGTAGTTACATTTGAAAATTTCGTTCTAGGACATTTGGTTTGAGCGCAATCTTCAAACTTAATTTAAAAAAGTCATTTAAGCCTTTTCACAGTGAGATCTATGCGATATGGCCGAGAAATGTAATTTTGATGTTCACTCCCAAACCGCTGCGCAGAAGTCAACCAAACTTCACCCATTAGTGTATTGTATCACAATCTAGTAGTTACATTTGAAAATTTTGTTCTAGGACATTTTGTTTGAACGCAATCATCAAACTTAATTAAAAAAGTCATTTAAGCCTTTTCACAGTGAGATCTATGCGATATGGCCGAGAAATGTAATTTTGATGTTAACTCCCAAACCGCTGCGCAGAAGTCAACCAAACTTCACTCAATAGTGTATTGTATCACATTCTAGTAGTTACATTTGAAAATTTCGTTCTAGGACATTTGGTTTGAGCGCAATCATTAAACTTAGGTCAAAAAAGCCATTTAAGCCTTTTCACAGTGAGATCTATGCGATATGGCCGAGAAATGTAATTTTGATGTTAACTCCCAAACCGCTGCGAAGAAGTCAACCAAACTTCACCCAATAGTGTATTGTATCACAATCTAGTAGTTACATTTGAAAATTTGGTTCTAGGACATTTGATTTGAGCGCAATCCTCCAACTTAGGTCAAAAAAGCCATTTAAGCCTTTTCACAGTGAGATCTATGCGATATGGCCGAGAAATTTAATTTTGATGTTAACTCCCAAACCGCTGCGCAGAAGTCAACCAAACTTCACCCAATAGTGTATTGTATCACATTCTAGTAGTTACATTTAAAAATTTCGTTCTAGGACATTTGGTTTGAGCGCAATTATTAAACTTAGGTCAAAAAAGCCATTTAAGCCTTTTCACAGTGAGATCTATGCGATATGGCCGAGAAATGTAATTTTGATGTTAACTCCCAAACCGCTGCGCAGAAGTAAACCAAACTTCACCCATTAGTGTATTGTATCACAATCTAGTAGTTACATGTGGAAATTTGGTTCTAGGACATTTGATTTGAGCGCAATCCTCAAACTTAGGTCAAAAAAGCCATTTAAGCCTTTTCACAGTGAGATCTATGCGATATGGCCGAGAAATGTAATTTTGATGTTAACTCCCAAACCGCTGCGCAGAAGTCAACCAAACTTCACCCAATAGTGTATTGTATCACATTCTAGTAGTTACATTTGAAAATTTCGTTCTAGGACATTTGTTTTGTGCGCAATTATTAAACTTAGGTCAAAAAAAGCCATTTAAGCCTTTTCACAGTGAGATCTATGCGATATGGCCGAGAAATGTAATTTTGATGTTTACTCCCAAACCGCTGCGCAGAAGTAAACCAAACTTCACCCAATAGTGTATTGTATCACATTCTAGTAGTTACATTTGAAAATTTCGTTCTAGGAAATTTTGTTTGAGCGCAATCATCAAACTTAATTAAAAAAGTCATTTAAGCCTTTTCACAGTGAGATCTATGCGATAGGGCCGAGAAATGTAATTTTGATGTTAACTCCCAAACCGCTGCGCAGAAGTCAACCAAACTTCACCCATTAGTGTATTGTATCACAATCTAGTAGTTACATGTGGAAATTTGGTTCTAGGACATTTGATTTGAGCGCAATCCTCAAACTTAGGTCAAAAAAGCCATTTAAGCCTTTTCACAGTGAGATCTATGCGATATGGCCGAGAAATGTAATTTTGATGTTAACTCCCAAACCGCTGCGCAGAAGTCAACCAAACTTCACCCAATAGTGTATTGTATCACAATCTAGTAGTTACATTTGAAAATTTTGTTCTAGGACATTTTGTTTGAACGCAATCATCAAACTTAATTAAAAAAGTCATTTAAGCCTTTTCACAGTGAGATCTATGCGATATGGCCGAGAAATGTAATTTTGATGTTAACTCCCAAACCGCTGCGCAGAAGTCAACCAAACTTCACCCAATAGTGTATTGTATCACAATCTAGTAGTTACATTTGAAAATTTTGTTCTAGGACATTTTGTTTGAGCGCAATCCTCAAACTTAGGTCAAAAAAGCCATTTAAGCTTTTTCACAGTGAGATCTATGCGATATGGCCGAGAAATGTAATTTTGATGTTAACTCCCAAACCGCTGCGCAGAAGTCAACCAAACTTCACCCAATAGTGTATTGTATCACAATCTAGTAGTTACATTTGAAAATTTTGTTTTAGGACATTTTGTTTGAACTCAATCATCAAACTTAATTAAAAAAGTCATTTAAGCCTTTTCACAGTGAGATCTATGTGATATGGCCGAGAAATGTAATTTTGATGTTAACTCCCAAACCACTGCGCAGAAGTCAACCAAACTTCACTCAATAGTGTATTGTATCACATTCTAGTAGTTACATTTGAAAATTTCGTTCTAGGACATTTGGTTTGAGCGCAATCATTAAACTTAGGTCAAAAAAGCCATTTAAGCCTTTTCACAGTGAGATCTATGCGATATGGCCGAGAAATGTAATTTTGATGTTAACTCCCAAACCGCTGCGAAGAAGTCAACCAAACTTCACCCAATAGTGTATTGTATCACAATCTAGTAGTTACATTTGAAAATTTGGTTCTAGGACATTTGATTTGAGCGCAATCCTCAAACTTAGGTCAAAAAAGCCATTTAAGCCTTTTCACAGTGAGATCTATGCGATATGGCCGAGAAATGTAATTTTGATGTTAACTCCCAAACCGCTGCGCAGAAGTCAACCAAACTTCACCCAATAGTGTATTGTATCACATTCTAGTAGTTACATTTAAAAATTTCGTTCTAGGACATTTGGTTTGAGCGCAATTATTAAACTTAGGTCAAAAAAGCCATTTAAGCCTTTTCACAGTGAGATCTATGCGATATGGCCGAGAAATGTAATTTTGATGTTAACTCCCAAACCGCTGCGCAGAAGTAAACCAAACTTCACCCATTAGTGTATTGTATCACAATCTAGTAGTTACATGTGGAAATTTGGTTCTAGGACATTTGATTTGAGCGCAATCCTCAAACTTAGGTCAAAAAAGCCATTTAAGCCTTTTCACAGTGAGATCTATGCGATATGGCCGAGAAATGTAATTTTGATGTTAACTCCCAAACCGCTGCGCAGAAGTCAACCAAACTTCACCCAATAGTGTATTGTATCACATTCTAGTAGTTACATTTGAAAATTTCGTTCTAGGACATTTGTTTTGTGCGCAATTATTAAACTTAGGTCAAAAAAAGCCATTTAAGCCTTTTCACAGTGAGATCTATGCGATATGGCCGAGAAATGTAATTTTGATGTTTACTCCCAAACCGCTGCGCAGAAGTAAACCAAACTTCACCCATTAGTGTATTGTATCACAATCTAGTAGTTACATGTGGAAATTTGGTTCTAGGACATTTGATTTGAGCGCAATCCTCAAACTTAGGTCAAAAAAGCCATTTAAGCCTTTTCACAGTGAGATCTATGCGATATGGCCGAGAAATGTAATTTTGATGTTAACTCCCAAACCGCTGCGCAGAAGTCAACTAAACTTCACCCAATAGTGTATTGTATCACATTCTAGTAGTTACATTTGAAAATTTCGTTCTAGGACATTTGGTTTGAGCGCAATCATTAAACTTAATTAAAAAAGTCATTTAAGCCTTTTCACAGTGAGATCTATGCGATATGGCCGAGAAATGTAATTTTGATGTTAACTCCCAAACCGCTGCGCAGAAGTCAACCAAACTTCACCCAATAGTGTATTGTATCACATTCTATTAGTTACATTTGAAAATTTCGTTCTAGGACATTTGGTTTGAGCGCAATCATTAAACTTAGGTCAAAAAAGCCATTTAAGCCTTTTCACAGTGAGATCTATGCGATATGGCCGAGAAATGTAATTTTGATGTTAACTCCCAAACCGCTGCGCAGAAGTCAACCAAACTTCACCCAATAGTGTATTGTATCACATTCTAGTAGTTACATTTGAAAATTTCGTTCTAGGACATTTGGTTTGAGCGCAATTATTAAACTTAGGTCAAAAAAGCCATTTAAGCCTTTTCACAGTGAGATCTATGCGATATGGCCGAGAAATGTAATTTTGATGTTAACTCCCAAACCGCTGCGCAGAAGTAAACCAAACTTCACCCATTAGTGTATTGTATCACAATCTAGTAGTTACATGTGGAAATTTGGTTCTAGGACATTTGATTTGAGCGCAATCCTCAAACTTAGGTCAAAAAAGCCATTTAAGCCTTTTCACAGTGAGATCTATGCGATATGGCCGAGAAATGTAATTTTGATGTTAACTCCCAAACCGCTGCGCAGAAGTCAACTAAACTTCACCCAATAGTGTATTGTATCACATTCTAGTAGTTACATTTGAAAATTTCGTTCTAGGACATTTGGTTTGAGCGCAATCATTAAACTTAATTAAAAAAGTCATTTAAGCCTTTTCACAGTGAGATCTATGCGATATGGCCGAGAAATGTAATTTTGATGTTAACTCCCAAACCGCTGCGCAGAAGTCAACCAAACTTCACCCAATAGTGTATTGTATCACATTCTAGTAGTTACATTTGAAAATTTCGTTCTAGGAAATTTTGTTTGAGCGCAATCATCAAACTTAATTAAAAAAGTCATTTAAGCCTTTTCACAGTGAGATCTATGCGATAGGGCCGAGAAATGTAATTTTGATGTTAACTCCCAAACCGCTGCGCAGAAGTCAACCAAACTTCACCCATTAGTGTATTGTATCACAATCTAGTAGTTACATGTGGAAATTTGGTTCTAGGACATTTGATTTGAGCGCAATCCTCAAACTTAGGTCAAAAAAGCCATTTAAGCCTTTTCACAGTGAGATCTATGCGATATGGCCGAGAAATGTAATTTTGATGTTAACTCCCAAACCGCTGCGCAGAAGTCAACCAAACTTCACCCAATAGTGTATTGTATCACAATCTAGTAGTTACATTTGAAAATTTTGTTCTAGGACATTTTGTTTGAACGCAATCATCAAACTTAATTAAAAAAGTCATTTAAGCCTTTTCACAGTGAGATCTATGCGATATGGCCGAGAAATGTAATTTTGATGTTAACTCCCAAACCGCTGCGCAGAAGTCAACCAAACTTCACCCAATAGTGTATTGTATCACAATCTAGTAGTTACATTTGAAAATTTTGTTCTAGGACATTTTGTTTGAGCGCAATCCTCAAACTTAGGTCAAAAAAGCCATTTAAGCCTTTTCACAGTGAGATCTATGCGATATGGCCGAGAAATGTAATTTTGATGTTAACTCCCAAACCGCTGCGCAGAAGTCAACCAAACTTCACCCAATAGTGTATTGTATCACATTCTAGTAGTTACATTTGAAAATTTCGTACTAGGACATTTGGTTTGAGCGCAATCATTAAACTTAGGTCAAAAAAGCCATTTAAGCCTTTTCACAGTGAGATCTATGCGATATGGCCGAGAAATGTAATTTTGATGTTAACTCCCAAACCGCTGCGCAGAAGTAAACCAAACTTCACCCATTAGTGTATTGTATCACAATCTAGTAGTTACATGCGGAAATTTGGTTCTAGGACATTTGATTTGAGCGCAATCCTCAAACTTAGGTCAAAAAAGCCATTTAAGCCTTTTCACAGTGAGATCTATGCGATATGGCCGAGAAATGTAATTTTGATGTTAACTCCCAAACCGCTGCGCAGAAGTCAACCAAACTTCACCCAATAGTGTATTGTATCACAATCTAGTAGTTACATTTGAAAATTTTGTTCTAGGACATTTTGTTTGAACGCAATCATCAAACTTAATTAAAAAAGTCATTTAAGCCTTTTCACAGTGAGATCTATGCGATGTGGCCGAGAAATGTAATTTTGATGTTAACTCCCAAACCGCTGCGCAGAAGTCAACCAAACTTCACCCATTAGTGTATTGTATCACAATCTAGTAGTTACATGTGGAAATTTGGTTATAGGACATTTGATTTGAGCGCAATCCTCAAACAGGTCAAAAAAGCCATTTAAGCCTTTTCACAGTGAGATCGATGCGATATGGCCGAGAAATGTAATTTTGATGTTAACTCCCAAACCGCTGCGCAGAAGTCAACCAAACTTCACCCAATAGTGTATTTTATCACAATCTAGTAGTTACATTTGGAAATTTAGTTCTAGGACATTTGATTTGAGCGCAATATTCAAACTTAATTAAAAAAAGTCATTTAAGCCTTTTCACAGTGAGATCTATGCGATATGGCCGAGAAATGTAATTTTGATGTTCACTCCCAAACCGCTGCGCAGAAGTCAACCAAACTTCAACCATTAGTGTATTGTATCACAATCTAGTAGTTACATGTGGAAATTTGGTTCTAGGACATTTGATTTGAGCGCAATCCTCAAACTTAGGTCAAAAAAGCCATTTAAGCCTTTTCACAGTGAGATCTATGCGATATGGCCGAGAAATGTAATTTTGATGTTAACTCCCAAACCGCTGCGCAGAAGTCAACCAAACTTCACCCAATAGTGTATTGTATCATAATCTAGTAGTTACATTTGAAAATTTTGTTCTAGGACATTTTGTTTGAGCGCAATCATCAAACTTAATTAAAAAAGTCATTTAAGCCTTTTCACAGTGAGATCTATGCGATATGGCCGAGAAATGTAATTTTGATGTTAACTCCCAAACCGCTGCGCAGAAGTAAACCAAACTTCACCCATTAGTGTATTGTATCACAATCTAGTAGTTACATGTGGAAATTTGGTTCTAGGACATTTGATTTGAGCGCAATCCTCAAACTTAGGTCAAAAAAGACATTTAAGCCTTTTCACAGTGAGATCTATGCGATATGGCCGAGAAATGTAATTTTGATGTTAACTCCCAAACCGCTGCGCAGAAGTCAACCAAACTTCACCCAATAGTGTATTGTATCACAATCTAGTAGTTACATTTGAAAATTTTGTTTTAGGACATTTTGTTTGAACGCAATCATCAAACTTAATTAAAAAAGTCATTTAAGCCTTTTCACAGTGAGATCTATGTGATATGGCCGAGAAATGTAATTTTGATGTTAACTCCCAAACCGCTGCGCAGAAGTCAACCAAACTTCCCCCAATAGTGTATTGTATCACATTCTAGTAGTTACATTTGAACATTTCGTTCTAGGACATTTGGTTTGAGCGCAATCATTAAACTTAGGTCAAAAAAGCCATTTAAGCCTTTTCACAGTGAGATCTATGCGATATGGCCGAGAAATGTAATTTTGATGTTAACTCCCAAACCGCTGCGAAGAAGTCAACCAAACTTCACCCAATAGTGTATTGTATCACAATCTAGTAGTTACATTTGAAAATTTGGTTCTAGGACATTTGATTTGAGCGCAATCCTCAAACTTAGGTCAAAAAAGCCATTTAAGCCTTTTCACAGTGAGATCTATGCGATATGGCCGAGAAATGTAATTTTGATGTTAACTCCCAAACCGCTGCGCAGAAGTCAACCAAACTTCACCCAATAGTGTATTGTATCACATTCTAGTAGTTACATTTAAAAATTTCGTTCTAGGACATTTGGTTTGAGCGCAATTATTAAACTTAGGTCAAAAAAGCCATTTAAGCCTTTTCACAGTGAGATCTATGCGATATGGCCGAGAAATGTAATTTTGATGTTAACTCCCAAACCGCTGCGCAGAAGTAAACCAAACTTCACCCATTAGTGTATTGTATCACAATCTAGTAGTTACATGTGGAAATTTGGTTCTAGGACATTTGATTTGAGCGCAATCCTCAAACTTAGGTCAAAAAAGCCATTTAAGCCTTTTCACAGTGAGATCTATGCGATATGGCCGAGAAATGTAATTTTGATGTTAACTCCCAAACCGCTGCGCAGAAGTCAACTAAACTTCACCCAATAGTGTATTGTATCACATTCTAGTAGTTACATTTGAAAATTTCGTTCTAGGACATTTGGTTTGAGCGCAATCATTAAACTTAATTAAAAAAGTCATTTAAGCCTTTTCACAGTGAGATCTATGCGATATGGCCGAGAAATGTAATTTTGATGTTAACTCCCAAACCGCTGCGCAGAAGTCAACCAAACTTCACCCAATAGTGTATTGTATCACATTCTATTAGTTACATTTGAAAATTTCGTTCTAGGACATTTGGTTTGAGCGCAATCATTAAACTTAGGTCAAAAAAGCCATTTAAGCCTTTTCACAGTGAGATCTATGCGATATGGCCGAGAAATGTAATTTTGATGTTAACTCCCAAACCGCTGCGCAGAAGTCAACCAAACTTCACCCAATAGTGTATTGTATCACAATCTAGTAGTTACATTTGAAAATTTTGTTCTAGGAAATTTTGTTTGAGCGCAATCATCAAACTTAATTAAAAAAGTCATTTAAGCCTTTTCACAGTGAGATCTATGCGATATGGCCGAGAAATGTAATTTTGATGTTAACTCCCAAACCGCTGCGCAGAAGTCAACCAAACTTCACCCATTAGTGTATTGTATCACAATCTAGTAGTTACATGTGAAAATTTGGTTCTAGGACATTTGATTTGAGCGCAATTATTAAACTTAGGTCAAAAAAGCCATTTAAGCCTTTTCACAGTGAGATCTATGCGATATGGCCGAGAAATGTAATTTTGATGTTAACTCCCAAACCGCTGCGCAGAAGTAAACCAAACTTCACCCATTAGTGTATTGTATCACAATCTAGTAATTACATGTGGAAATTTGGTTCTAGGACATTTGATTTGAGCGCAATCATTAAACTTAATTAAAAAAGTCATTTAAGCCTTTTCACAGTGAGATCTATGCGATATGGCCGAGAAATGTAATTTTGATGTTAACTCCCAAACCGCTGCGCAGAAGTAAACCAAACTTCACCCATTAGTGTATTGTATCACAATCTAGTAGTTACATGTGGAAATTTGGTTCTAGGACATTTGATTTGAGCGCAATCCTCAAACTTAGGTCAAAAAAGCCATTTAAGCCTTTTCACAGTGAGATCTATGCGATATGGCCGAGAAATGTAATTTTGATGTTAACTCCCAAACCGCTGCGCAGAAGTCATCTAAACTTCACCCAATAGTGTATTGTATCACATTCTAGTAGTTACATTTGAAAATTTCGTTCTAGGACATTTGGTTTGAGCGCAATCATTAAACTTAATTAAAAAAGTCATTTAAGCCTTTTCACAGTGAGATCTATGCGATATGGCCGAGAAATGTAATTTTGATGTTAACTCCCAAACCGCTGCGCAGAAGTCAACCAAACTTCACCCAATAGTGTATTGTATCACAATCTAGTAGTTACATTTGAAAATTTTGTTCTAGGACATTTTGTTTGAACGCAATCATCAAACTTAATTAAAAAAGTCATTTAAGCCTTTTCACAGTGAGATCTATGCGATATGGCCGAGAAATGTAATTTTGATGTTAACTCCCAAACCGCTGCGCAGAAGTCAACCAAACTTCACCCATTAGTGTATTGTATCACAATCTAGTAGTTACATGTGGAAATTTGGTTATAGGACATTTGATTTGAGCGCAATCCTCAAACAGGTCAAAAAAGCCATTTAAGCCTTTTCACAGTGAGATCTATGCGATATGGCCGAGAAATGTAATTTTGATGTTAACTCCCAAACCGCTGCGCAGAAGTCAACCAAACTTCACCCATTAGTGTATTTTATCACAATCTAGTAGTTACATTTGGAAATTTAGTTCTAGGACATTTGATTTGAGCGCAATATTCAAACTTAATTAAAAAAAGTCATTTAAGCCTTTTCACAGTGAGATCTATGCGATATGGCCGAGAAATGTAATTTTGATGTTCACTCCCAAACCGCTGCGCAGAAGTCAACCAAACTTCAACCATTAGTGTATTGTATCACAATCTAGTAGTTACATGTGGAAATTTGGTTCTAGGACATTTGATTTGAGCGCAATCCTCAAACTTAGGTCAAAAAAGCCATTTAAGCCTTTTCACAGTGAGATCTATGCGATATGGCCGAGAAATGTAATTTTGATGTTAACTCCCAAACCGCTGCGCAGAAGTCAACCAAACTTCACCCAATAGTGTATTGTATCACAATCTAGTAGTTACATTTGAAAATTTTGTTCTAGGAAATTTTGTTTGAGCGCAATCATCAAACTTAATTAAAAAAGTCATTTAAGCCTTTTCACAGTGAGATCTATGCGATATGGCCGAGAAATGTAATTTTGATGTTAACTCCCAAACCGCTGCGCAGAAGTCAACCAAACTTCACCCATTAGTGTATTGTATCACAATCTAGTAGTTACATGTGAAAATTTGGTTCTAGGACATTTGATTTGAGCGCAATTATTAAACTTAGGTCAAAAAAGCCATTTAAGCCTTTTCACAGTGAGATCTATGCGATATGGCCGAGAAATGTAATTTTGATGTTAACTCCCAAACCGCTGCGCAGAAGTAAACCAAACTTCACCCATTAGTGTATTGTATCACAATCTAGTAGTTACATGTGGAAATTTGGTTCTAGGACATTTGATTTGAGCGCAATCCTCAAACTTAGGTCAAAAAAGCCATTTAAGCCTTTTCACAGTGAGATCTATGCGATATGGCCGAGAAATGTAATTTTGATGTTAACTCCCAAACCGCTGCGAAGAAGTCAACCAAACTTCACCCAATAGTGTATTGTATCACAATCTAGTAGTTACATTTGAAAATTTTGTTCTAGGAAATTTTGTTTGAGCGCAATCATCAAACTTAATTAAAAAAGTCATTTAAGCCTTTTCACAGTGAGATCTATGCGATATGGCCGAGAAATGTAATTTTGATGTTAACTCCCAAACCGCTGCGCAGAAGTCAACCAAACTTCACCCATTAGTGTATTGTATCACAATCTAGTAGTTACATGTGAAAATTTGGTTCTAGGACATTTGATTTGAGCGCAATCCTCAAACTTAGGTCAAAAAAGCCATTTAAGCCTTTTCACAGTGAGATCTATGCGATATGGCCGAGAAATGTAATTTTGATGTTAACTCCCAAACCGCTGCGCAGAAGTCAACCAAACTTCACCCAATAGTGTATTGTATCACATTCTAGTAGTTACATTTAAAAATTTCGTTCTAGGACATTTGGTTTGAGCGCAATTATTAAACTTAGGTCACAAAAGCCATTTAAGCCTTTTCACAGTGAGATCTATGCGATATGGCCGAGAAATGTAATTTTGATGTTAACTCCCAAACCGCTGCGCAGAAGTAAACCAAACTTCACCCATTAGTGTATTGTATCACAATCTAGTAGTTACATGTGGAAATTTGGTTCTAGGACATTTGATTTGAGCGCAATCCTCAAACTTAGGTCAAAAAAGCCATTTAAGCCTTTTCACAGTGAGATCTATGCGATATGGCCGAGAAATGTAATTTTGATGTTAACTCCCAAACCGCTGCGCAGAAGTCAACCAAACTTCACCCAATAGTGTATTGTATCACATTCTAGTAGTTACATTTGAAAATTTCGTTCTAGGACATTTGGTTTGAGCGCAATTATTAAACTTAGGTCAAAAAAGCCATTTAAGCCTTTTCACAGTGAGATCTATGCGATATGGCCGAGAAATGTAATTTTGATGTTAACTCCCAAACCGCTGCGCAGAAGTAAACCAAACTTCACCCATTAGTGTATTGTATCACAATCTAGTAGTTACATGTGGAAATTTGGTTCTAGGACATTTGATTTGAGCGCAATCCTCAAACTTAGGTCAAAAAAGCCATTTAAGCCTTTTCACAGTGAGATCTATGCGATATGGCCGAGAAATGTAATTTTGATGTTAACTCCCAAACCGCTGCGCAGAAGTCAACCAAACTTCACCCAATAGTGTATTGTATCACATTCTAGTAGTTACATTTAAAAATTTCGTTCTAGGACATTTGGTTTGAGCGCAATCCTTAAACTTAGGTCAAAAAAGCCATTTAAGCCTTTTCACAATGAGATCAATGCGATATGGCCGAGAAATGTAATTTTGATGTTAACTCCCAAACCGCTGCGCAGAAGTCAACCAAACTTCACCCAATAGTGTATTGTATCACAATCTAGTAGTTACATTTGAAAATTTTGTTCTAGGAAATTTTGTTTGAGCGCAATCATCAAACTTAATTAAAAAAGTCATTTAAGCCTTTTCACAGTGAGATCTATGCGATATGGCCGAGAAATGTAATTTTGATGTTAACTCCCAAACCGCTGCGCAGAAGTCAACCAAACTTCACCCATTAGTGTATTGTATCACAATCTAGTAGTTACATGTGAAAATTTGGTTCTAGGACATTTGATTTGAGCGCAATTATTAAACTTAGGTCAAAAAAGCCATTTAAGCCTTTTCACAGTGAGATCTATGCGATATGGCCGAGAAATGTAATTTTGATGTTAACTCCCAAACCGCTGCGCAGAAGTAAACCAAACTTCACCCATTAGTGTATTGTATCACAATCTAGTAGTTACATGTGGAAATTTGGTTCTAGGACATTTGATTTGAGCGCAATCCTCAAACTTAGGTCAAAAAAGCCATTTAAGCCTTTTCACAGTGAGATCTATGCGATATGGCCGAGAAATGTAATTTTGATGTTAACTCCCAAACCGCTGCGAAGAAGTCAACCAAACTTCACCCAATAGTGTATTGTATCACAATCTAGTAGTTACATTTGAAAATTTTGTTCTAGGAAATTTTGTTTGAGCGCAATCATCAAACTTAATTAAAAAAGTCATTTAAGCCTTTTCACAGTGAGATCTATGCGATATGGCCGAGAAATGTAATTTTGATGTTAACTCCCAAACCGCTGCGCAGAAGTCAACCAAACTTCACCCATTAGTGTATTGTATCACAATCTAGTAGTTACATGTGAAAATTTGGTTCTAGGACATTTGATTTGAGCGCAATCCTCAAACTTAGGTCAAAAAAGCCATTTAAGCCTTTTCACAGTGAGATCTATGCGATATGGCCGAGAAATGTAATTTTGATGTTAACTCCCAAACCGCTGCGCAGAAGTCAACCAAACTTCACCCAATAGTGTATTGTATCACATTCTAGTAGTTACATTTAAAAATTTCGTTCTAGGACATTTGGTTTGAGCGCAATTATTAAACTTAGGTCACAAAAGCCATTTAAGCCTTTTCACAGTGAGATCTATGCGATATGGCCGAGAAATGTAATTTTGATGTTAACTCCCAAACCGCTGCGCAGAAGTAAACCAAACTTCACCCATTAGTGTATTGTATCACAATCTAGTAGTTACATGTGGAAATTTGGTTCTAGGACATTTGATTTGAGCGCAATCCTCAAACTTAGGTCAAAAAAGCCATTTAAGCCTTTTCACAGTGAGATCTATGCGATATGGCCGAGAAATGTAATTTTGATGTTAACTCCCAAACCGCTGCGCAGAAGTCAACCAAACTTCACCCAATAGTGTATTGTATCACATTCTAGTAGTTACATTTGAAAATTTCGTTCTAGGACATTTGGTTTGAGCGCAATTATTAAACTTAGGTCAAAAAAGCCATTTAAGCCTTTTCACAGTGAGATCTATGCGATATGGCCGAGAAATGTAATTTTGATGTTAACTCCCAAACCGCTGCGCAGAAGTAAACCAAACTTCACCCATTAGTGTATTGTATCACAATCTAGTAGTTACATGTGGAAATTTGGTTCTAGGACATTTGATTTGAGCGCAATCCTCAAACTTAGGTCAAAAAAGCCATTTAAGCCTTTTCACAGTGAGATCTATGCGATATGGCCGAGAAATGTAATTTTGATGTTAACTCCCAAACCGCTGCGCAGAAGTCAACTAAACTTCACCCAATAGTGTATTGTATCACATTCTAGTAGTTACATTTGAAAATTTCGTTCTAGGACATTTGGTTTGAGCGCAATCATTAAACTTAATTAAAAAAGTCATTTAAGCCTTTTCACAGTGAGATCTATGCGATATGGCCGAGAAATGTAATTTTGATGTTAACTCCCAAACCGCTGCGCAGAAGTCAACCAAACTTCACCCAATAGTGTATTGTATCACATTCTAGTAGTTACATTTAAAAATTTCGTTCTAGGACATTTGGTTTGAGCGCAATCCTTAAACTTAGGTCAAAAAAGCCATTTAAGCCTTTTCACAATGAGATCAATGCGATATGGCCGAGAAATGTAATTTTGATGTTAACTCCCAAACCGCTGCGCAGAAGTCAACCAAACTTCACCCAATAGTGTATTGTATCACAATCTAGTAGTTACATTTGAAAATTTTGTTCTAGGAAATTTTGTTTGAGCGCAATCATCAAACTTAATTAAAAAAGTCATTTAAGCCTTTTCACAGTGAGATCTATGCGATATGGCCGAGAAATGTAATTTTGATGTTAACTCCCAAACCGCTGCGCAGAAGTCAACCAAACTTCACCCATTAGTGTATTGTATCACAATCTAGTAGTTACATGTGAAAATTTGGTTCTAGGACATTTGATTTGAGCGCAATCCTCAAACTTAGGTCAAAAAAGCCATTTAAGCCTTTTCACAGTGAGATCTATGCGATATCGCCGAGAAATGTAATTTTGATGTTAACTCCCAAACCGCTGCGCAGAAGTCAACCAAACTTCACCCAATAATGTATTGTATCACATTCTAGTAGTTACATTTGAAAATTTCGTTCTAGGACATTTGGTTTGAGCGCAATTATTAAACTTAGGTCAAAAAAGCCATTTAAGCCTTTTCACAGTGAGATCTATGCGATATGGCCGAGAAATGTAATTTTGATGTTAACTCCCAAACCGCTGCGCAGAAGTAAACCAAACTTCACCCATTAGTGTATTGTATCACAATCTAGTAGTTACATGTGGAAATTTGGTTCTAGGACATTTGATTTGAGCGCAATCCTCAAACTTAGGTCAAAAAAGCCATTTAAGCCTTTTCACAGTGAGATCTATGCGATATGGCCGAGAAATGTAATTTTGATGTTAACTCCCAAACCGCTGCGCAGAAGTCATCTAAACTTCACCCAATAGTGTATTGTATCACATTCTAGTAGTTACATTTGAAAATTTCGTTCGACATTTGGTTTGAGCGCAATCATTAAACTTAATTAAAAAAGTCATTTAAGCCTTTTCACAGTGAGATCTATGCGATATGGCCGAGAAATGTAATTTTGATGTTAACTCCCAAACCGCTGCGCAGAAGTAAACCAAACTTCACCCATTAGTGTATTGTATCACAATCTAGTAGTTACATGTGGAAATTTGGTTCTAGGACATTTGATTTGAGCGCAATCCTCAAACTTAGGTCAAAAAAGCCATTTAAGCCTTTTCACAGTGAGATCTATGCGATATGGCCGAGAAATGTAATTTTGATGTTAACTCCCAAACCGCTGCGCAGAAGTCATCTAAACTTCACCCAATAGTGTATTGTATCACATTCTAGTAGTTACATTTGAAAATTTCGTTCTAGGACATTTGGTTTGAGCGCAATCATTAAACTTAATTAAAAAAGTCATTTAAGCCTTTTCACAGTGAGATCTATGCGATATGGCCGAGAAATGTAATTTTGATGTTAACTCCCAAACCGCTGCGCAGAAGTCAACCAAACTTCACCCAATAGTGTATTGTATCACAATCTAGTAGTTACATTTGAAAATTTTGTTCTAGGACATTTTGTTTGAACGCAATCATCAAACTTAATTAAAAAAGTCATTTAAGCCTTTTCACAGTGAGATCTATGCGATATGGCCGAGAAATGTAATTTTGATGTTAACTCCCAAACCGCTGCGCAGAAGTCAACCAAACTTCACCCATTAGTGTATTGTATCACAATCTAGTAGTTACATGTGGAAATTTGGTTATAGGACATTTGATTTGAGCGCAATCCTCAAACAGGTCAAAAAAGCCATTTAAGCCTTTTCACAGTGAGATCTATGCGATATGGCCGAGAAATGTAATTTTGATGTTAACTCCCAAACCGCTGCGCAGAAGTCAACCAAACTTCACCCAATAGTGTATTGTATCACATTCTAGTAGTTACATTTGAAAATTTCGTTCTAGGACATTTGTTTTGTGCGCAATTATTAAACTTAGGTCAAAAAAAGCCATTTAAGCCTTTTCACAGTGAGATCTATGCGATATGGCCGAGAAATGTAATTTTGATGTTAACTCCCAAACCGCTGCGCAGAAGTAAACCAAACTTCACCCATTAGTGTATTGTATCACAATCTAGTAGTTACATGTGGAAATTTGGTTCTAGGACATTTGATTTGAGCGCAATCCTCAAACTTAGGTCAAAAAAGCCATTTAAGCCTTTTCACAGTGAGATCTATGCGATATGGCCGAGAAATGTAATTTTGATGTTAACTCCCAAACCGCTGCGCAGAAGTCAACTAAACTTCACCCAATAGTGTATTGTATCACATTCTAGTAGTTACATTTGAAAATTTCGTTCTAGGACATTTGGTTTGAGCGCAATCATTAAACTTAATTAAAAAAGTCATTTAAGCCTTTTCACAGTGAGATCTATGCGATATGGCCGAGAAATGTAATTTTGATGTTAACTCCCAAACCGCTGCGCAGAAGTCAACCAAACTTCACCCAATAGTGTATTGTATCACAATCTAGTAGTAACATTTGAAAATTTTGTTCTAGGAAATTTTGTTTGAGCGCAATCATCAAACTTAATTAAAAAAGTCATTTAAGCCTTTTCACAGTGAGATCTATGCGATATGGCCGAGAAATGTAATTTTGATGTTAACTCCCAAACCGCTGCGCAGAAGTCAACCAAACTTCACCCATTAGTGTATTGTATCACAATCTAGTAGTTACATGTGAAAATTTGGTTCTAGGACATTTGATTTGAGCGCAATTATTAAACTTAGGTCAAAAAAGCCATTTAAGCCTTTTCACAGTGAGATCTATGCGATATGGCCGAGAAATGTAATTTTGATGTTAACTCCCAAACCGCTGCGCAGAAGTAAACCAAACTTCACCCATTAGTGTATTGTATCACAATCTAGTAGTTACATGTGGAAATTTGGTTCTAGGACATTTGATTTGAGCGCAATCCTCAAACTTAGGTCAAAAAAGCCATTTAAGCCTTTTCACAGTGAGATCTATGCGATATGGCCGAGAAATGTAATTTTGATGTTAACTCCCAAACCGCTGCGAAGAAGTCAACCAAACTTCACCCAATAGTGTATTGTATCACAATCTAGTAGTTACATTTGAAAATTTTGTTCTAGGAAATTTTGTTTGAGCGCAATCATCAAACTTAATTAAAAAAGTCATTTAAGCCTTTTCACAGTGAGATCTATGCGATATGGCCGAGAAATGTAATTTTGATGTTAACTCCCAAACCGCTGCGCAGAAGTCAACCAAACTTCACCCATTAGTGTATTGTATCACAATCTAGTAGTTACATGTGAAAATTTGGTTCTAGGACATTTGATTTGAGCGCAATCCTCAAACTTAGGTCAAAAAAGCCATTTAAGCCTTTTCACAGTGAGATCTATGCGATATGGCCGAGAAATGTAATTTTGATGTTAACTCCCAAACCGCTGCGCAGAAGTCAACCAAACTTCACCCAATAGTGTATTGTATCACATTCTAGTAGTTACATTTAAAAATTTCATTCTAGGACATTTGGTTTGAGCGCAATTATTAAACTTAGGTCACAAAAGCCATTTAAGCCTTTTCACAGTGAGATCTATGCGATATGGCCGAGAAATGTAATTTTGATGTTAACTCCCAAACCGCTGCGCAGAAGTAAACCAAACTTCACCCATTAGTGTATTGTATCACAATCTAGTAGTTACATGTGGAAATTTGGTTCTAGGACATTTGATTTGAGCGCAATCCTCAAACTTAGGTCAAAAAAGCCATTTAAGCCTTTTCACAGTGAGATCTATGCGATATGGCCGAGAAATGTAATTTTGATGTTAACTCCCAAACCGCTGCGCAGAAGTCAACCAAACTTCACCCAATAGTGTATTGTATCACATTCTAGTAGTTACATTTGAAAATTTTGTTCTAGGACATTTGGTTTGAGCGCAATTATTAAACTTAGGTCAAAAAAGCCATTTAAGCCTTTTCACAGTGAGATCTATGCGATATGGCCGAGAAATGTAATTTTGATGTTAACTCCCAAACCGCTGCGCAGAAGTAAACCAAACTTCACCCATTAGTGTATTGTATCACAATCTAGTAGTTACATGTGGAAATTTGGTTCTAGGACATTTGATTTGAGCGCAATCCTCAAACTTAGGTCAAAAAAGCCATTTAAGCCTTTTCACAGTGAGATCTATGCGATATGGCCGAGAAATGTAATTTTGATGTTAACTCCCAAACCGCTGCGCAGAAGTCAACTAAACTTCGCCCAATAGTGTATTGTATCACATTCTAATAGTTACATTTGAAAATTTCGTTCTAGGACATTTGGTTTGAGCGCAATCATTAAACTTAATTAAAAAAGTCATTTAAGCCTTTTCACAGTGAGATCTATGCGATATGGCCGAGAAATGTAATTTTGATGTTAACTCCCAAACCGCTGCGCAGAAGTCAACCAAACTTCACCCAATAGTGTATTGTATCACATTCTAGTAGTTACATTTAAAAATTTCGTTCTAGGACATTTGGTTTGAGCGCAATCATTAAACTTAGGTCAAAAAAGCCATTTAAGCCTTTTCACAATGAGATCTATGCGATATGGCCGAGAAATGTAATTTTGATGTTAACTCCCAAACCGCTGCGCAGAAGTCAACCAAACTTCACCCAATAGTGTATTGTATCACAATCTAGTAGTTACATTTGAAAATTTTGTTCTAGGAAATTTTGTTTGAGCGCAATCATCAAACTTAATTAAAAAAGTCATTTAAGCCTTTTCACAGTGAGATCTATGCGATATGGCCGAGAAATGTAATTTTGATGTTAACTCCCAAACCGCTGCGCAGAAGTCAACCAAACTTCACCCATTAGTGTATTGTATCACAATCTAGTAGTTACATGTGAAAATTTGGTTCTAGGACATTTGATTTGAGCGCAATCCTCAAACTTAGGTCAAAAAAGCCATTTAAGCCTTTTCACAGTGAGATCTATGCGATATGGCCGAGAAATGTAATTTTGATGTTAACTCCCAAACCGCTGCGCAGAAGTCAACCAAACTTCACCCAATAGTGTATTGTATCACATTCTAGTAGTTACATTTGAAAATTTCGTTCTAGGACATTTGGTTTGAGCGCAATTATTAAACTTAGGTCAAAAAAGCCATTTAAGCCTTTTCACAGTGAGATCTATGCGATATGGCCGAGAAATGTAATTTTGATGTTAACTCCCAAACCGCTGCGCAGAAGTAAACCAAACTTCACCCATTAGTGTATTGTATCACAATCTAGTAGTTACATGTAGAAATTTGGTTCTAGGACATTTGATTTGAGCGCAATCCTCAAACTTAGGTCAAAAAAGCCATTTAAGCCTTTTCACAGTGAGATCTATGCGATATGGCCGAGAAATGTAATTTTGATGTTAACTCCCAAACCGCTGCGCAGAAGTCAACTAAACTTCACCCAATAGTGTATTGTATCACATTCTAGTAGTTACATTTGAAAATTTCGTTCTAGGACATTTGGTTTGAGCGCAATCATTAAACTTAATTAAAAAAGTCATTTAAGCCTTTTCACAGTGAGATCTATGCGATATGGCCGAGAAATGTAATTTTGATGTTAACTCCCAAACCGCTACGCAGAAGTCAACCAAACTTCACCCAATAGTGTATTGTATCACAATCTAGTAGTTACATTTGAAAATTTTGTTCTAGGACATTTTGTTTGAACGCAATCATCAAACTTAATTAAAAAAGTCATTTAAGCCTTTTCACAGTGAGATCTATGCGATATGGCCGAGAAATGTAATTTTGATGTTAACTCCCAAACCGCTGCGCAGAAGTCAACCAAACTTCACCCAATAGTGTATTGTATCACAATCTAGTAGTTACATTTGAAAATTTTGTTCTAGGAAATTTTGTTTGAGCGCAATCATCAAACTTAATTAAAAAAGTCATTTAAGCCTTTTCACAGTGAGATCTATGCGATATGGCCGAGAAATGTAATTTTGATGTTAACTCCCAAACCGCTGCGCAGAAGTCAACCAAACTTCACCCATTAGTGTATTGTATCACAATCTAGTAGTTACATGTGGAAATTTGGTTCTAGGACATTTGATTTGAGCGCAATCCTCAAACTTAGGTCAAAAAAGCCATTTAAGCCTTTTCACAGTGAGATCTATGCGATATGGCCGAGAAATGTAATTTTGATGTTAACTCCCAAACCGCTGCGCAGAAGTCAACCAAACTTCACCCAATAGTGTATTTTATCACAATCTAGTAGTTACATTTGGAAATTTAGTTTTAGGACATTTGGTTTGAGCGCAATTATTAAACTTAGGTCAAAAAAGCCATTTAAGCCTTTTCACAGTGAGATCTATGCGATATGGCCGAGAAATGTAATTTTGATGTTAACTCCCAAACCGCTGCGCAGAAGTCAACCAAACTTCACCCAATAGTGTATTGTATCACATTCTAGTAGTTACATTTAAAAATTTCGTTCTAGGACATTTGGTTTGAGCGCAATCATTAAACTTAGGTCAAAAAAGCCATTTAAGCCTTTTCACAGTGAGATCTATGCGATATGGCCGAGAAATGTAATTTTGATGTTCACTCCCAAACCGCTGCGCAGAAGTCAACCAAACTTCAACCATTAGTGTATTGTATCACAATCTAGTAGTTACATGTGGAAATTTGGTTCTAGGACATTTGATTTGAGCGCAATCCTCAAACTTAGGTCAAAAAAGCCATTTAAGCCTTTTCACAGTGAGATCTATGCGATATGGCCGAGAAATGTAATTTTGATGTTAACTCCCAAACCGCTGCGCAGAAGTCAACCAAACTTCACCCAATAGTGTATTGTATCACAATCTAGTAGTTACATTTGAAAATTTTGTTCTAGGACATTTTGTTTGAGCGCAATCATCAAACTTAATTAAAAAAGTCATTTAAGCCTTTTCACAGTGAGATCTATGCGATATGGCCGAGAAATGTAATTTTGATGTTAACTCCCAAACCGCTGCGCAGAAGTAAACCAAACTTCACCCATTAGTGTATTGTATCACAATCTAGTAGTTACATGTGGAAATTTGGTTCTAGGACATTTGATTTGAGCGCAATCCTCAAACTTAGGTCAAAAAAGACATTTAAGCCTTTTCACAGTGAGATCTATGCGATATGGCCGAGAAATGTAATTTTGATGTTAACTCCCAAACCGCTGCGCAGAAGTCAACCAAACTTCACCCAATAGTGTATTGTATCACAATCTAGTAGTTACATTTGAAAATTTTGTTTTAGGACATTTTGTTTGAACGCAATCATCAAACTTAATTAAAAAAGTCATTTAAGCCTTTTCACAGTGAGATCTATGTGATATGGCCGAGAAATGTAATTTTGATGTTAACTCCCAAACCGCTGCGCAGAAGTCAACCAAACTTCCCCCAATAGTGTATTGTATCACATTCTAGTAGTTACATTTGAAAATTTCGTTCTAGGACATTTGGTTTGAGCGCAATCATTAAACTTAGGTCAAAAAAGCCATTTAAGCCTTTTCACAGTGAGATCTATGCGATATGGCCGAGAAATGTAATTTTGATGTTAACTCCCAAACCGCTGCGAAGAAGTCAACCAAACTTCACCCAATAGTGTATTGTATCACAATCTAGTAGTTACATTTGAAAATTTGGTTCTAGGACATTTGATTTGAGCGCAATCCTCAAACTTAGGTCAAAAAAGCCATTTAAGCCTTTTCACAGTGAGATCTATGCGATATGGCCGAGAAATGTAATTTTGATGTTAACTCCCAAACCGCTGCGCAGAAGTCAACCAAACTTCACCCAATAGTGTATTGTATCACATTCTAGTAGTTACATTTAAAAATTTCGTTCTAGGACATTTGGTTTGAGCGCAATTATTAAACTTAGGTCAAAAAAGCCATTTAAGCCTTTTCACAGTGAGATCTATGCGATATGGCCGAGAAATGTAATTTTGATGTTAACTCCCAAACCGCTGCGCAGAAGTCAACCAAACTTCACCCAATAGTGTATTGTATCACATTCTAGTAGTTACATTTGAAAATTTCGTTCTAGGACATTTGGTTTGAGCGCAATTATTAAACTTAGGTCAAAAAAGCCATTTAAGCCTTTTCACAGTGAGATCTATGCGATATGGCCGAGAAATGTAATTTTGATGTTAACTCCCAAACCGCTGCGCAGAAGTAAACCAAACTTCACCCATTAGTGTATTGTATCACAATCTAGTAGTTACATGTGGAAATTTGGTTCTAGGACATTTGATTTGAGCGCAATCCTCAAACTTAGGTCAAAAAAGCCATTTAAGCCTTTTCACAGTGAGATCTATGCGATATGGCCGAGAAATGTAATTTTGATGTTAACTCCCAAACCGCTGCGCAGAAGTCAACTAAACTTCACCCAATAGTGTATTGTATCACATTCTAGTAGTTACATTTGAAAATTTCGTTCTAGGACATTTGGTTTGAGCGCAATTATTAAACTTAGGTCAAAAAAGCCATTTAAGCCTTTTCACAGTGAGATCTATGCGATATGGCCGAGAAATGTAATTTTGATGTTAACTCCCAAACCGCTGCGCAGAAGTCAACCAAACTTCACCCATTAGTGTATTGTATCACAATCTAGTAGTTACATGTGGAAATTTGGTTCTAGGACATTTGATTTGAGCGCAATCCTCAAACTTAGGTCAAAAAAGCCATTTAAGCCTTTTCACAATGAGATCTATGCGATATGGCCGAGAAATGTAATTTTGATGTTAACTCCCAAACCGCTGCGCAGAAGTCAACTAAACTTCACCCAATAGTGTATTGTATCACATTCTAGTAGTTACATTTAAAAATTTTGTTCTAGGAAATTTTGTTTGAGCGCAATCATCAAACTTAATTAAAAAAGTCATTTAAGCCTTTTCACAGTGAGATCTATGCGATATGGCCGAGAAATGTAATTTTGATGTTAACTCCCAAACCGCTGCGCAGAAGTCAACCAAACTTCACCCATTAGTGTATTGTATCACAATCTAGTAGTTACATGTGGAAATTTGGTTCTAGGACATTTGATTTGAGCGCAATCCTCAAACTTAGGTCAAAAAAGCCATTTAAGCCTTTTCACAGTGAGATCTATGCGATATGGCCGAGAAATGTAATTTTGATGTTAACTCCCAAACCGCTGCGCAGAAGTCAACCAAACTTCACCCAATAGTGTATTGTATCACATTCTAGTAGTTACATTTAAAAATTTCATTCTAGGACATTTGGTTTGAGCGCAATTATTAAACTTAGGTCACAAAAGCCATTTAAGCCTTTTCACAGTGAGATCTATGCGATATGGCCGAGAAATGTAATTTTGATGTTAACTCCCAAACCGCTGCGCAGAAGTAAACCAAACTTCACCCATTAGTGTATTGTATCACAATCTAGTAGTTACATGTGGAAATTTGGTTCTAGGACATTTGATTTGAGCGCAATCCTCAAACTTAGGTCAAAAAAGCCATTTAAGCCTTTTCACAGTGAGATCTATGCGATATGGCCGAGAAATGTAATTTTGATGTTAACTCCCAAACCGCTGCGCAGAAGTCAACCAAACTTCACCCAATAGTGTATTGTATCACATTCTAGTAGTTACATTTGAAAATTTTGTTCTAGGACATTTGGTTTGAGCGCAATTATTAAACTTAGGTCAAAAAAGCCATTTAAGCCTTTTCACAGTGAGATCTATGCGATATGGCCGAGAAATGTAATTTTGATGTTAACTCCCAAACCGCTGCGCAGAAGTAAACCAAACTTCACCCATTAGTGTATTGTATCACAATCTAGTAGTTACATGTGGAAATTTGGTTCTAGGACATTTGATTTGAGCGCAATCCTCAAACTTAGGTCAAAAAAGCCATTTAAGCCTTTTCACAGTGAGATCTATGCGATATGGCCGAGAAATGTAATTTTGATGTTAACTCCCAAACCGCTGCGCAGAAGTCAACTAAACTTCGCCCAATAGTGTATTGTATCACATTCTAATAGTTACATTTGAAAATTTCGTTCTAGGACATTTGGTTTGAGCGCAATCATTAAACTTAATTAAAAAAGTCATTTAAGCCTTTTCACAGTGAGATCTATGCGATATGGCCGAGAAATGTAATTTTGATGTTAACTCCCAAACCGCTGCGCAGAAGTCAACCAAACTTCACCCAATAGTGTATTGTATCACATTCTAGTAGTTACACTTAAAAATTTTGTTCTAGGACATTTGGTTTGAGCGCAATCATTAAACTTAGGTCAAAAAAGCCATTTAAGCCTTTTCACAATGAGATCTATGCGATATGGCCGAGAAATGTAATTTTGATGTTAACTCCCAAACCGCTGCGCAGAAGTCAACCAAACTTCACCCAATAGTGTATTGTATCACAATCTAGTAGTTACATTTGAAAATTTTGTTCTAGGAAATTTTGTTTGAGCGCAATCATCAAACTTAATTAAAAAAGTCATTTAAGCCTTTTCACAGTGAGATCTATGCGATATGGCCGAGAAATGTAATTTTGATGTTAACTCCCAAACCGCTGCGCAGAAGTCAACCAAACTTCACCCATTAGTGTATTGTATCACAATCTAGTAGTTACATGTGAAAATTTGGTTCTAGGACATTTGATTTGAGCGCAATCCTCAAACTTAGGTCAAAAAAGCCATTTAAGCCTTTTCACAGTGAGATCTATGCGATATGGCCGAGAAATGTAATTTTGATGTTAACTCCCAAACCGCTGCGCAGAAGTCAACCAAACTTCACCCAATAGTGTATTGTATCACATTCTAGTAGTTACATTTGAAAATTTCGTTCTAGGACATTTGGTTTGAGCGCAATTATTAAACTTAGGTCAAAAAAGCCATTTAAGCCTTTTCACAGTGAGATCTATGCGATATGGCCGAGAAATGTAATTTTGATGTTAACTCCCAAACCGCTGCGCAGAAGTAAACCAAACTTCACCCATTAGTGTATTGTATCACAATCTAGTAGTTACATGTAGAAATTTGGTTCTAGGACATTTGATTTGAGCGCAATCCTCAAACTTAGGTCAAAAAAGCCATTTAAGCCTTTTCACAGTGAGATCTATGCGATATGGCCGAGAAATGTAATTTTGATGTTAACTCCCAAACCGCTGCGCAGAAGTCAACTAAACTTCACCCAATAGTGTATTGTATCACATTCTAGTAGTTACATTTGAAAATTTCGTTCTAGGACATTTGGTTTGAGCGCAATCATTAAACTTAATTAAAAAAGTCATTTAAGCCTTTTCACAGTGAGATCTATGCGATATGGCCGAGAAATGTAATTTTGATGTTAACTCCCAAACCGCTACGCAGAAGTCAACCAAACTTCACCCAATAGTGTATTGTATCACAATCTAGTAGTTACATTTGAAAATTTTGTTCTAGGACATTTTGTTTGAACGCAATCATCAAACTTAATTAAAAAAGTCATTTAAGCCTTTTCACAGTGAGATCTATGCGATATGGCCGAGAAATGTAATTTTGATGTTAACTCCCAAACCGCTGCGCAGAAGTCAACCAAACTTCACCCAATAGTGTATTGTATCACAATCTAGTAGTTACATTTGAAAATTTTGTTCTAGGAAATTTTGTTTGAGCGCAATCATCAAACTTAATTAAAAAAGTCATTTAAGCCTTTTCACAGTGAGATCTATGCGATATGGCCGAGAAATGTAATTTTGATGTTAACTCCCAAACCGCTGCGCAGAAGTCAACCAAACTTCACCCATTAGTGTATTGTATCACAATCTAGTAGTTACATGTGGAAATTTGGTTCTAGGACATTTGATTTGAGCGCAATCCTCAAACTTAGGTCAAAAAAGCCATTTAAGCCTTTTCACAGTGAGATCTATGCGATATGGCCGAGAAATGTAATTTTGATGTTAACTCCCAAACCGCTGCGCAGAAGTCAACCAAACTTCACCCAATAGTGTATTTTATCACAATCTAGTAGTTACATTTGGAAATTTAGTTTTAGGACATTTGGTTTGAGCGCAATTATTAAACTTAGGTCAAAAAAGCCATTTAAGCCTTTTCACAGTGAGATCTATGCGATATGGCCGAGAAATGTAATTTTGATGTTAACTCCCAAACCGCTGCGCAGAAGTCAACCAAACTTCACCCAATAGTGTATTGTATCACAATCTAGTAGTTACATTTGAAAATTTTGTTCTAGGACATTTTGTTTGAGCGCAATCCTCAAACTTAGGTCAAAAAAGCCATTTAAGCCTTTTCACAGTGAGATCTATGCGATATGGCCGAGAAATGTAATTTTGATGTTAACTCCCAAACCGCTGCGCAGAAGTCAACCAAACTTCACCCAATAGTGTATTGTATCACATTCTAGTAGTTACATTTAAAAATTTCGTTCTAGGACATTTGGTTTGAGCGCAATCATTAAACTTAGGTCAAAAAAGCCATTTAAGCCTTTTCACAGTGAGATCTATGCGATATGGCCGAGAAATGTAATTTTGATGTTAACTCCCAAACCGCTGCGCAGAAGTAAACCAAACTTCACCCATTAGTGTATTGTATCACAATCTAGTAGTTACATGTGGAAATTTGGTTCTAGGACATTTGATTTGAGCGCAATCCTCAAACTTAGGTCAAAAAAGCCATTTAAGCCTTTTCACAGTGAGATCTATGCGATATGGCCGAGAAATGTAATTTTGATGTTAACTCCCAAACCGCTGCGCAGAAGTCAACCAAACTTCACCCAATAGTGTATTGTATCACAATCTAGTAGTTACATTTGAAAATTTTGTTCTAGGACATTTTGTTTGAGCGCAATCATTAAACTTAGGTCAAAAAAGCCATTTAAGCCTTTTCACAGCGAGATCTATGCGATATGGCCGAGAAATGTAATTTTGATGTTAACTCCCAAACCGCTGCGCAGAAGTCAACCAAACTTCACCCAATAGTGTATTGTATCACAATCTAGTAGTTACATTTGAAAATTTTGTTCTAGGAAATTTTGTTTGAGCGCAATCATCAAACTTAATTAAAAAAGTCATTTAAGCCTTTTCACAGTGAGATCTATGCGATATGGCCGAGAAATGTAATTTTGATGTTAACTCCCAAACCGCTGCGCAGAAGTCAACCAAACTTCACCCATTAGTGTATTGTATCACAATCTAGTAGTTACATGTGAAAATTTGGTTCTAGGACATTTGATTTGAGCGCAATCCTCAAACTTAGGTCAAAAAAGCCATTTAAGCCTTTTCACAGTGAGATCTATGCGATATGGCCGAGAAATGTAATTTTGATGTTAACTCCCAAACCGCTGCGCAGAAGTAAACCAAACTTCACCCATTAGTGTATTGTATCACAATCTAGTAGTTACATGTGAAAATTTGGTTCTAGGACATTTGATTTGAGCGCAATCCTCAAACTTAGGTCAAAAAAGCCATTTAAGCCTTTTCACAGTGAGATCTATGCGATATGGCCGAGAAATGTAATTTTGATGTTAACTCCCAAACCGCTGCGCAGAAGTCAACCAAACTTCACCCAATAGTGTATTGTATCACATTCTAGTAGTTACATTTAAAAATTTCGTTCTAGGACATTTGGTTTGAGCGCAATCATTAAACTTAGGTCAAAAAAGCCATTTAAGCCTTTTCACAGTGAGATCTATGCGATATGGCCGAGAAATGTAATTTTGATGTTCACTCCCAAACCGCTGCGCAGAAGTCAACCAAACTTCAACCATTAGTGTATTGTATCACAATCTAGTAGTTACATGTGGAAATTTGGTTCTAGGACATTTGATTTGAGCGCAATCCTCAAACTTAGGTCAAAAAAGCCATTTAAGCCTTTTCACAGTGAGATCTATGCGATATGGCCGAGAAATGTAATTTTGATGTTAACTCCCAAACCGCTGCGCAGAAGTCAACCAAACTTCACCCAATAGTGTATTGTATCACAATCTAGTAGTTACATTTGAAAATTTTGTTCTAGGACATTTTGTTTGAGCGCAATCATCAAACTTAATTAAAAAAGTCATTTAAGCCTTTTCACAGTGAGATCTATGCGATATGGCCGAGAAATGTAATTTTGATGTTAACTCCCAAACCGCTGCGCAGAAGTAAACCAAACTTCACCCATTAGTGTATTGTATCACAATCTAGTAGTTACATGTGGAAATTTGGTTCTAGGACATTTGATTTGAGCGCAATCCTCAAACTTAGGTCAAAAAAGACATTTAAGCCTTTTCACAGTGAGATCTATGCGATATGGCCGAGAAATGTAATTTTGATGTTAACTCCCAAACCGCTGCGCAGAAGTCAACCAAACTTCACCCAATAGTGTATTGTATCACAATCTAGTAGTTACATTTGAAAATTTTGTTTTAGGACATTTTGTTTGAACGCAATCATCAAACTTAATTAAAAAAGTCATTTAAGCCTTTTCACAGTGAGATCTATGTGATATGGCCGAGAAATGTAATTTTGATGTTAACTCCCAAACCGCTGCGCAGAAGTCAACCAAACTTCCCCCAATAGTGTATTGTATCACATTCTAGTAGTTACATTTGAAAATTTCGTTCTAGGACATTTGGTTTGAGCGCAATCATTAAACTTAGGTCAAAAAAGCCATTTAAGCCTTTTCACAGTGAGATCTATGCGATATGGCCGAGAAATGTAATTTTGATGTTAACTCCCAAACCGCTGCGAAGAAGTCAACCAAACTTCACCCAATAGTGTATTGTATCACAATCTAGTAGTTACATTTGAAAATTTGGTTCTAGGACATTTGATTTGAGCGCAATCCTCAAACTTAGGTCAAAAAAGCCATTTAAGCCTTTTCACAGTGAGATCTATGCGATATGGCCGAGAAATGTAATTTTGATGTTAACTCCCAAACCGCTGCGCAGAAGTCAACCAAACTTCACCCAATAGTGTATTGTATCACATTCTAGTAGTTACATTTAAAAATTTCGTTCTAGGACATTTGGTTTGAGCGCAATTATTAAACTTAGGTCAAAAAAGCCATTTAAGCCTTTTCACAGTGAGATCTATGCGATATGGCCGAGAAATGTAATTTTGATGTTAACTCCCAAACCGCTGCGCAGAAGTCAACCAAACTTCACCCAATAGTGTATTGTATCACATTCTAGTAGTTACATTTGAAAATTTCGTTCTAGGACATTTGGTTTGAGCGCAATTATTAAACTTAGGTCAAAAAAGCCATTTAAGCCTTTTCACAGTGAGATCTATGCGATATGGCCGAGAAATGTAATTTTGATGTTAACTCCCAAACCGCTGCGCAGAAGTAAACCAAACTTCACCCATTAGTGTATTGTATCACAATCTAGTAGTTACATGTGGAAATTTGGTTCTAGGACATTTGATTTGAGCGCAATCCTCAAACTTAGGTCAAAAAAGCCATTTAAGCCTTTTCACAGTGAGATCTATGCGATATGGCCGAGAAATGTAATTTTGATGTTAACTCCCAAACCGCTGCGCAGAAGTCAACTAAACTTCACCCAATAGTGTATTGTATCACATTCTAGTAGTTACATTTGAAAATTTCGTTCTAGGACATTTGGTTTGAGCGCAATTATTAAACTTAGGTCAAAAAAGCCATTTAAGCCTTTTCACAGTGAGATCTATGCGATATGGCCGAGAAATGTAATTTTGATGTTAACTCCCAAACCGCTGCGCAGAAGTCAACCAAACTTCACCCATTAGTGTATTGTATCACAATCTAGTAGTTACATGTGGAAATTTGGTTCTAGGACATTTGATTTGAGCGCAATCCTCAAACTTAGGTCAAAAAAGCCATTTAAGCCTTTTCACAATGAGATCTATGCGATATGGCCGAGAAATGTAATTTTGATGTTAACTCCCAAACCGCTGCGCAGAAGTCAACTAAACTTCACCCAATAGTGTATTGTATCACATTCTAGTAGTTACATTTAAAAATTTTGTTCTAGGAAATTTTGTTTGAGCGCAATCATCAAACTTAATTAAAAAAGTCATTTAAGCCTTTTCACAGTGAGATCTATGCGATATGGCCGAGAAATGTAATTTTGATGTTAACTCCCAAACCGCTGCGCAGAAGTCAACCAAACTTCACCCATTAGTGTATTGTATCACAATCTAGTAGTTACATGTGGAAATTTGGTTCTAGGACATTTGATTTGAGCGCAATCCTCAAACTTAGGTCAAAAAAGCCATTTAAGCCTTTTCACAGTGAGATCTATGCGATATGGCCGAGAAATGTAATTTTGATGTTAACTCCCAAACCGCTGCGCAGAAGTCAACCAAACTTCACCCAATAGTGTATTTTATCACAATCTAGTAGTTACATTTGGAAATTTAGTTTTAGGACATTTGGTTTGAGCGCAATTATTAAACTTAAGTCAAAAAAGCCATTTAAGCCTTTTCACAGTGAGATCTATGCGATATGGCCGAGAAATGTAATTTTGATGTTAACTCCCAAACCGCTGCGCAGAAGTCAACCAAACTTCACCCATTAGTGTATTGTATCACAATCTAGTAGTTACATGTGGAAATTTGGTTCTAGGACATTTGATTTGAGCGCAATCCTCAAACTTAGGTCAAAAAAGCCATTTAAGCCTTTTCACAGTGAGATCTATGCGATATGGCCGAGAAATGTAATTTTGATGTTAACTCCCAAACCGCTGCGCAGAAGTCAACCAAACTTCACCCAATAGTGTATTTTATCACAATCTAGTAGTTACATTTGGAAATTTAGTTTTAGGACATTTGGTTTGAGCGCAATTATTAAACTTAGGTCAAAAAAGCCATTTAAGCCTTTTCACAGTGAGATCTATGCGATATGGCCGAGAAATGTAATTTTGATGTTAACTCCCAAACCGCTGCGCAGAAGTAAACCAAACTTCACCCATTAGTGTATTGTATCACAATCTAGTAGTTACATGTGGAAATTTGGTTCTAGGACATTTGGTTTGAGCGCAATCATTAAACTTAATTAAAAAAGTCATTTAAGCCTTTTCACAGTGAGATCTATGCGATATGGCCGAGAAATGTAATTTTGATGTTAACTCCCAAACCGCTGCGCAGAAGTCAACCAAACTTCACCCAATAGTGTATTGTATCACAATCTAGTAGTTACATTTGAAAATTTTGTTCTAGGAAATTTTGTTTGAGCGCAATCATTAAACTTAGGTCAAAAAAGCCATTTAAGCCTTTTCACAGTGAGATCTATGCGATATGGCCGAGAAATGTAATTTTGATGTTAACTCCCAAACCGCTGCGCAGAAGTAAACCAAACTTCACCCATTAGTGTATTGTATCACAATCTAGTAGTTACATGTGGAAATTTGGTTCTAGGACATTTGATTTGAGCGCAATCCTCAAACTTAGGTCAAAAAAGACATTTAAGCCTTTTCACAGTGAGATCTATGCGATATGGCCGAGAAATGTAATTTTGATGTTAACTCCCAAACCGCTGCGCAGAAGTCAACCAAACTTCACCCAATAGTGTATTGTATCACAATCTAGTAGTTACATTTGAAAATTTTGTTCTAGGACATTTTGTTTGAGCGCAATCATTAAACTTAGGTCAAAAAAGCCATTTAAGCCTTTTCACAGCGAGATCTATGCGATATGGCCGAGAAATGTAATTTTGATGTTAACTCCCAAACCGCTGCGCAGAAGTCAACCAAACTTCACCCAATAGTGTATTGTATCACAATCTAGTAGTTACATTTGAAAATTTTGTTCTAGGAAATTTTGTTTGAGCGCAATCATCAAACTTAATTAAAAAAGTCATTTAAGCCTTTTCACAGTGAGATCTATGCGATATGGCCGAGAAATGTAATTTTGATGTTAACTCCCAAACCGCTGCGCAGAAGTCAACCAAACTTCACCCATTAGTGTATTGTATCACAATCTAGTAGTTACATGTGAAAATTTGGTTCTAGGACATTTGATTTGAGCGCAATCCTCAAACTTAGGTCAAAAAAGCCATTTAAGCCTTTTCACAGTGAGATCTATGCGATATGGCCGAGAAATGTAATTTTGATGTTAACTCCCAAACCGCTGCGCAGAAGTAAACCAAACTTCACCCATTAGTGTATTGTATCACAATCTAGTAGTTACATGTGAAAATTTGGTTCTAGGACATTTGATTTGAGCGCAATCCTCAAACTTAGGTCAAAAAAGCCATTTAAGCCTTTTCACAGTGAGATCTATGCGATATGGCCGAGAAATGTAATTTTGATGTTAACTCCCAAACCGCTGCGCAGAAGTCAACCAAACTTCACCCAATAGTGTATTGTATCACATTCTAGTAGTTACATTTAAAAATTTCGTTCTAGGACATTTGGTTTGAGCGCAATCATTAAACTTAGGTCAAAAAAGCCATTTAAGCCTTTTCACAGTGAGATCTATGCGATATGGCCGAGAAATGTAATTTTGATGTTCACTCCCAAACCGCTGCGCAGAAGTCAACCAAACTTCAACCATTAGTGTATTGTATCACAATCTAGTAGTTACATGTGGAAATTTGGTTCTAGGACATTTGATTTGAGCGCAATCCTCAAACTTAGGTCAAAAAAGCCATTTAAGCCTTTTCACAGTGAGATCTATGCGATATGGCCGAGAAATGTAATTTTGATGTTAACTCCCAAACCGCTGCGCAGAAGTCAACCAAACTTCACCCAATAGTGTATTGTATCACAATCTAGTAGTTACATTTGAAAATTTTGTTCTAGGACATTTTGTTTGAGCGCAATCATCAAACTTAATTAAAAAAGTCATTTAAGCCTTTTCACAGTGAGATCTATGCGATATGGCCGAGAAATGTAATTTTGATGTTAACTCCCAAACCGCTGCGCAGAAGTAAACCAAACTTCACCCATTAGTGTATTGTATCACAATCTAGTAGTTACATGTGGAAATTTGGTTCTAGGACATTTGATTTGAGCGCAATCCTCAAACTTAGGTCAAAAAAGACATTTAAGCCTTTTCACAGTGAGATCTATGCGATATGGCCGAGAAATGTAATTTTGATGTTAACTCCCAAACCGCTGCGCAGAAGTCAACCAAACTTCACCCAATAGTGTATTGTATCACAATCTAGTAGTTACATTTGAAAATTTTGTTTTAGGACATTTTGTTTGAACGCAATCATCAAACTTAATTAAAAAAGTCATTTAAGCCTTTTCACAGTGAGATCTATGTGATATGGCCGAGAAATGTAATTTTGATGTTAACTCCCAAACCGCTGCGCAGAAGTCAACCAAACTTCCCCCAATAGTGTATTGTATCACATTCTAGTAGTTACATTTGAAAATTTCGTTCTAGGACATTTGGTTTGAGCGCAATCATTAAACTTAGGTCAAAAAAGCCATTTAAGCCTTTTCACAGTGAGATCTATGCGATATGGCCGAGAAATGTAATTTTGATGTTAACTCCCAAACCGCTGCGAAGAAGTCAACCAAACTTCACCCAATAGTGTATTGTATCACAATCTAGTAGTTACATTTGAAAATTTGGTTCTAGGACATTTGATTTGAGCGCAATCCTCAAACTTAGGTCAAAAAAGCCATTTAAGCCTTTTCACAGTGAGATCTATGCGATATGGCCGAGAAATGTAATTTTGATGTTAACTCCCAAACCGCTGCGCAGAAGTCAACCAAACTTCACCCAATAGTGTATTGTATCACATTCTAGTAGTTACATTTAAAAATTTCGTTCTAGGACATTTGGTTTGAGCGCAATTATTAAACTTAGGTCAAAAAAGCCATTTAAGCCTTTTCACAGTGAGATCTATGCGATATGGCCGAGAAATGTAATTTTGATGTTAACTCCCAAACCGCTGCGCAGAAGTCAACCAAACTTCACCCAATAGTGTATTGTATCACATTCTAGTAGTTACATTTGAAAATTTCGTTCTAGGACATTTGGTTTGAGCGCAATTATTAAACTTAGGTCAAAAAAGCCATTTAAGCCTTTTCACAGTGAGATCTATGCGATATGGCCGAGAAATGTAATTTTGATGTTAACTCCCAAACCGCTGCGCAGAAGTAAACCAAACTTCACCCATTAGTGTATTGTATCACAATCTAGTAGTTACATGTGGAAATTTGGTTCTAGGACATTTGATTTGAGCGCAATCCTCAAACTTAGGTCAAAAAAGCCATTTAAGCCTTTTCACAGTGAGATCTATGCGATATGGCCGAGAAATGTAATTTTGATGTTAACTCCCAAACCGCTGCGCAGAAGTCAACTAAACTTCACCCAATAGTGTATTGTATCACATTCTAGTAGTTACATTTGAAAATTTCGTTCTAGGACATTTGGTTTGAGCGCAATTATTAAACTTAGGTCAAAAAAGCCATTTAAGCCTTTTCACAGTGAGATCTATGCGATATGGCCGAGAAATGTAATTTTGATGTTAACTCCCAAACCGCTGCGCAGAAGTCAACCAAACTTCACCCATTAGTGTATTGTATCACAATCTAGTAGTTACATGTGGAAATTTGGTTCTAGGACATTTGATTTGAGCGCAATCCTCAAACTTAGGTCAAAAAAGCCATTTAAGCCTTTTCACAATGAGATCTATGCGATATGGCCGAGAAATGTAATTTTGATGTTAACTCCCAAACCGCTGCGCAGAAGTCAACTAAACTTCACCCAATAGTGTATTGTATCACATTCTAGTAGTTACATTTAAAAATTTTGTTCTAGGAAATTTTGTTTGAGCGCAATCATCAAACTTAATTAAAAAAGTCATTTAAGCCTTTTCACAGTGAGATCTATGCGATATGGCCGAGAAATGTAATTTTGATGTTAACTCCCAAACCGCTGCGCAGAAGTCAACCAAACTTCACCCATTAGTGTATTGTATCACAATCTAGTAGTTACATGTGGAAATTTGGTTCTAGGACATTTGATTTGAGCGCAATCCTCAAACTTAGGTCAAAAAAGCCATTTAAGCCTTTTCACAGTGAGATCTATGCGATATGGCCGAGAAATGTAATTTTGATGTTAACTCCCAAACCGCTGCGCAGAAGTCAACCAAACTTCACCCAATAGTGTATTTTATCACAATCTAGTAGTTACATTTGGAAATTTAGTTTTAGGACATTTGGTTTGAGCGCAATTATTAAACTTAAGTCAAAAAAGCCATTTAAGCCTTTTCACAGTGAGATCTATGCGATATGGCCGAGAAATGTAATTTTGATGTTAACTCCCAAACCGCTGCGCAGAAGTCAACCAAACTTCACCCATTAGTGTATTGTATCACAATCTAGTAGTTACATGTGGAAATTTGGTTCTAGGACATTTGATTTGAGCGCAATCCTCAAACTTAGGTCAAAAAAGCCATTTAAGCCTTTTCACAGTGAGATCTATGCGATATGGCCGAGAAATGTAATTTTGATGTTAACTCCCAAACCGCTGCGCAGAAGTCAACCAAACTTCACCCAATAGTGTATTTTATCACAATCTAGTAGTTACATTTGGAAATTTAGTTTTAGGACATTTGGTTTGAGCGCAATTATTAAACTTAGGTCAAAAAAGCCATTTAAGCCTTTTCACAGTGAGATCTATGCGATATGGCCGAGAAATGTAATTTTGATGTTAACTCCCAAACCGCTGCGCAGAAGTAAACCAAACTTCACCCATTAGTGTATTGTATCACAATCTAGTAGTTACATGTGGAAATTTGGTTCTAGGACATTTGGTTTGAGCGCAATCATTAAACTTAATTAAAAAAGTCATTTAAGCCTTTTCACAGTGAGATCTATGCGATATGGCCGAGAAATGTAATTTTGATGTTAACTCCCAAACCGCTGCGCAGAAGTCAACCAAACTTCACCCAATAGTGTATTGTATCACAATCTAGTAGTTACATTTGAAAATTTTGTTCTAGGAAATTTTGTTTGAGCGCAATCATCAAACTTAATTAAAAAAGTCATTTAAGCCTTTTCACAGTGAGATCTATGCGATATGGCCGAGAAATGTAATTTTGATGTTAACTCCCAAACCGCTGCGCAGAAGTAAACCAAACTTCACCCATTAGTGTATTGTATCACAATCTAGTAGTTACATGTGGAAATTTGGTTCTAGGACATTTGATTTGAGCGCAATCCTCAAACTTAGGTCAAAAAAGACATTTAAGCCTTTTCACAGTGAGATCTATGCGATATGGCCGAGAAATGTAATTTTGATGTTAACTCCCAAACCGCTGCGCAGAAGTCAACCAAACTTCACCCAATAGTGTATTGTATCACAATCTAGTAGTTACATTTGAAAATTTTGTTTTAGGACATTTTGTTTGAACGCAATCATCAAACTTAATTAAAAAAGTCATTTAAGCCTTTTCACAGTGAGATCTATGTGATATGGCCGAGAAATGTAATTTTGATGTTAACTCCCAAACCGCTGCGCAGAAGTCAACCAAACTTCCCCCAATAGTGTATTGTATCACATTCTAGTAGTTACATTTGAAAATTTCGTTCTAGGACATTTGGTTTGAGCGCAATCATTAAACTTAGGTCAAAAAAGCCATTTAAGCCTTTTCACAGTGAGATCTATGCGATATGGCCGAGAAATGTAATTTTGATGTTAACTCCCAAACCGCTGCGAAGAAGTCAACCAAACTTCACCCAATAGTGTATTGTATCACAATCTAGTAGTTACATTTGAAAATTTGGTTCTAGGACATTTGATTTGAGCGCAATCCTCAAACTTAGGTCAAAAAAGCCATTTAAGCCTTTTCACAGTGAGATCTATGCGATATGGCCGAGAAATGTAATTTTGATGTTAACTCCCAAACCGCTGCGCAGAAGTCAACCAAACTTCACCCAATAGTGTATTGTATCACATTCTAGTAGTTACATTTAAAAATTTCGTTCTAGGACATTTGGTTTGAGCGCAATTATTAAACTTAGGTCAAAAAAGCCATTTAAGCCTTTTCACAGTGAGATCTATGCGATATGGCCGAGAAATGTAATTTTGATGTTAACTCCCAAACCGCTGCGCAGAAGTCAACCAAACTTCACCCAATAGTGTATTGTATCACATTCTAGTAGTTACATTTGAAAATTTCGTTCTAGGACATTTGGTTTGAGCGCAATTATTAAACTTAGGTCAAAAAAGCCATTTAAGCCTTTTCACAGTGAGATCTATGCGATATGGCCGAGAAATGTAATTTTGATGTTAACTCCCAAACCGCTGCGCAGAAGTAAACCAAACTTCACCCATTAGTGTATTGTATCACAATCTAGTAGTTACATGTGGAAATTTGGTTCTAGGACATTTGATTAGAGCGCAATCCTCAAACTTAGGTCAAAAAAGCCATTTAAGCCTTTTCACAGTGAGATCTATGCGATATGGCCGAGAAATGTAATTTTGATGTTAACTCCCAAACCGCTGCGCAGAAGTCAACTAAACTTCACCCAATAGTGTATTGTATCACATTCTAGTAGTTACATTTGAAAATTTCGTTCTAGGACATTTGGTTTGAGCGCAATTATTAAACTTAGGTCAAAAAAGCCATTTAAGCCTTTTCACAGTGAGATCTATGCGATATGGCCGAGAAATGTAATTTTGATGTTAACTCCCAAACCGCTGCGCAGAAGTCAACCAAACTTCACCCATTAGTGTATTGTATCACAATCTAGTAGTTACATGTGGAAATTTGGTTCTAGGACATTTGATTTGAGCGCAATCCTCAAACTTAGGTCAAAAAAGCCATTTAAGCCTTTTCACAATGAGATCTATGCGATATGGCCGAGAAATGTAATTTTGATGTTAACTCCCAAACCGCTGCGCAGAAGTCAACTAAACTTCACCCAATAGTGTATTGTATCACATTCTAGTAGTTACATTTAAAAATTTTGTTCTAGGAAATTTTGTTTGAGCGCAATCATCAAACTTAATTAAAAAAGTCATTTAAGCCTTTTCACAGTGAGATCTATGCGATATGGCCGAGAAATGTAATTTTGATGTTAACTCCCAAACCGCTGCGCAGAAGTCAACCAAACTTCACCCATTAGTGTATTGTATAACAATCTAGTAGTTACATGTGGAAATTTGGTTCTAGGACATTTGATTTGAGCGCAATCCTCAAACTTAGGTCAAAAAAGCCATTTAAGCCTTTTCACAGTGAGATCTATGCGATATGGCCGAGAAATGTAATTTTGATGTTAACTCCCAAACCGCTGCGCAGAAGTCAACCAAACTTCACCCAATAGTGTATTTTATCACAATCTAGTAGTTACATTTGGAAATTTAGTTTTAGGACATTTGGTTTGAGCGCAATTATTAAACTTAAGTCAAAAAAGCCATTTAAGCCTTTTCACAGTGAGATCTATGCGATATGGCCGAGAAATGTAATTTTGATGTTAACTCCCAAACCGCTGCGCAGAAGTCAACCAAACTTCACCCATTAGTGTATTGTATCACAATCTAGTAGTTACATGTGGAAATTTGGTTCTAGGAAATTTGATTTGAGCGCAATCCTCAAACTTAGGTCAAAAAAGCCATTTAAGCCTTTTCACAGTGAGATCTATGCGATATGGCCGAGAAATGTAATTTTGATGTTAACTCCCAAACCGCTGCGCAGAAGTCAACCAAACTTCACCCAATAGTGTATTTTATCACAATCTAGTAGTTACATTTGGAAATTTAGTTTTAGGACATTTGGTTTGAGCGCAATTATTAAACTTAGGTCAAAAAAGCCATTTAAGCCTTTTCACAGTGAGATCTATGCGATATGGCCGAGAAATGTAATTTTGATGTTAACTCCCAAACCGCTGCGCAGAAGTAAACCAAACTTCACCCATTAGTGTATTGTATCACAATCTAGTAGTTACATGTGGAAATTTGGTTCTAGGACATTTGGTTTGAGCGCAATCATTAAACTTAATTAAAAAAGTCATTTAAGCCTTTTCACAGTGAGATCTATGCGATATGGCCGAGAAATGTAATTTTGATGTTAACTCCCAAACCGCTGCGCAGAAGTCAACCAAACTTCACCCAATAGTGTATTGTATCACAATCTAGTAGTTACATTTGAAAATTTTGTTCTAGGAAATTTTGTTTGAGCGCAATCATCAAACTTAATTAAAAAAGTCATTTAAGCCTTTTCACAGTGAGATCTATGCGATATGGCCGAGAAATGTAATTTTGATGTTAACTCCCAAACCGCTGCGCAGAAGTCAACCAAACTTCACCCAATAGTGTATTGTATCACATTCTAGTAGTTACATTTAAAAATTTCGTTCTAGGACATTTGGTTTGAGCGCAATCATTAAACTTAATTAAAAAAGTCATTTAAGCCTTTTCACAGTGAGATCTATGCGATATGGCCGAGAAATGTAATTTTGATGTTAACTCCCAAACCGCTGCGCAGAAGTCAACCAAACTTCACCCAATAGTGTATTGTATCACAATCTAGTAGTTACATTTGAAAATTTTGTTCTAGGAAATTTTGTTTGAGCGCAATCATCAAACTTAATTAAAAAAGTCATTTAAGCCTTTTCACAGTGAGATCTATGCGATATGGCCGAGAAATGTAATTTTGATGTTAACTCCCAAACCGCTGCGCAGAAGTCAACCAAACTTCACCCATTAGTGTATTGTATCACAATCTAGTAGTTACATGTGGAAATTTGGTTCTAGGACATTTGATTTGAGCGCAATCCTCAAACTTAGGTCAAAAAAGCCATTTAAGCCTTTTCACAGTGAGATCTATGCGATATGGCCGAGAAATGTAATTTTGATGTTAACTCCCAAACCGCTGCGCAGAAGTCAACCAAACTTCACCCAATAGTGTATTTTATCACAATCTAGTAGTTACATTTGGAAATTTAGTTTTAGGACATTTGGTTTGAGCGCAATTATTAAACTTAGGTCAAAAAAGCCATTTAAGCCTTTTCACAGTGAGATCTATGCGATATGGCCGAGAAATGTAATTTTGATGTTAACTCCCAAACCGCTGCGCAGAAGTCAACCAAACTTCACCCATTAGTGTATTGTATCACAATCTAGTAGTTACATGTGGAAATTTGGTTCTAGGACATTTGATTTGAGCGCAATCCTCAAACTTAGGTCAAAAAAGCCATTTAAGCCTTTTCACAGTGAGATCTATGCGATATGGCCGAGAAATGTAATTTTGATGTTAACTCCCAAACCGCTGCGCAGAGGTCAACCAAACTTCACCCAATAGTGTATTTTATCACAATCTAGTAGTTACATTTGGAAATTTAGTTTTAGGACATTTGGTTTGAGCGCAATTATTAAACTTAGGTCAAAAAAGCCATTTAAGCCTTTTCACAGTGAGATCTATGCGATATGGCCGAGAAATGTAATTTTGATGTTAACTCCCAAACCGCTGCGCAGAAGTCAACCAAACTTCACCCAATAGTGTATTGTATCACATTCTAGTAGTTACATTTGAAAATTTCGTTCTAGGACATTTGGTTTGAGCGCAATTATTAAACTTAGGTCAAAAAAGCCATTTAAGCCTTTTCACAGTGAGATCTATGCGATATGGCCGAGAAATGTAATTTTGATGTTAACTCCCAAACCGCTGCGCAGAAGTAGACCAAACTTCACCCATTAGTGTATTGTATCACAATCTAGTAGTTACATGTGGAAATTTGGTTCTAGGACATTTGATTTGAGCGCAATCCTCAAACTTAGGTCAAAAAAGCCATTTAAGCCTTTTCACAGTGAGATCTATGCGATATGGCCGAGAAATGTAATTTTGATGTTAACTCCCAAACCGCTGCGCAGAAGTCAACTAAACTTCACCCAATAGTGTATTGTATCACATTCTAGTAGTTACATTTGAAAATTTCGTTCTAGGACATTTGGTTTGAGCGCAATCATTAAACTTAATTAAAAAAGTCATTTAAGCCTTTTCACAGTGAGATCTATGCGATATGGCCGAGAAATGTAATTTTGATGTTAACTCCCAAACCGCTGCGCAGAAGTCAACCAAACTTCACCCAATAGTGTATTGTATCACAATCTAGTAGTTACATTTGAAAATTTTGTTCTAGGAAATTTTGTTTGAGCGCAATCATCAAACTTAATTAAAAAAGTCATTTAAGCCTTTTCACAGTGAGATCTATGCGATATGGCCGAGAAATGTAATTTTGATGTTAACTCCCAAACCGCTGCGCAGAAGTCAACCAAACTTCACCCATTAGTGTATTGTATCACAATCTAGTAGTTACATGTGGAAATTTGGTTCTAGGACATTTGATTTGAGCGCAATCCTCAAACTTAGGTCAAAAAAGCCATTTAAGCCTTTTCACAGTGAGATCTATGCGATATGGCCGAGAAATGTAATTTTGATGTTAACTCCCAAACCGCTGCGCAGAAGTCAACCAAACTTCACCCAATAGTGTATTTTATCACAATCTAGTAGTTACATTTGGAAATTTAGTTCTAGGACATTTGATTTGAGCGCAATATTCAAACTTAATTAAAAAAAGTCATTTAAGCCTTTTCACAGTGAGATCTATGCGATATGGCCGAGAAATGTAATTTTGATGTTAACTCCCAAACCGCTGCGCAGAAGTCAACCAAACTTCACCCAATAGTGTATTGTATCACAATCTAGTAGTTACATTTGAAAATTTTGTTCTAGGAAATTTTGTTTGAGCGCAATCATCAAACTTAATTTAAAAAGTCATTTAAGCCTTTTCACAGTGAGATCTATGCGATATGGCCGAGAAATGTAATTTTGATGTTAACTCCCAAACCGCTGCGCAGAAGTCAACCAAACTTCACCCATTAGTGTATTGTATCACAATCTAGTAGTTACATGTGGAAATTTGGTTCTAGGACATTTGATTTGAGCGCAATCCTCAAACTTAGGTCAAAAAAGCCATTTAAGCCTTTTCACAGTGAGATCTATGCGATATGGCCGAGAAATGTAATTTTGATGTTAACTCCCAAACCGCTGCGCAGAAGTCAACCAAACTTCACCCAATAGTGTATTTTATCACAATCTAGTAGTTACATTTGGAAATTTAGTTTTAGGACATTTGGTTTGAGCGCAATTATTAAACTTAGGTCAAAAAAGCCATTTAAGCCTTTTCACAGTGAGATCTATGCGATATGGCCGAGAAATGTAATTTTGATGTTAACTCCCAAACCGCTGCGCAGAAGTCAACCAAACTTCACCCAATAGTGTATTGTATCACAATCTAGTAGTTACATTTGAAAATTTTGTTCTAGGAAATTTTGTTTGAGCGCAATCATCAAACTTAATTTAAAAAGTCATTTAAGCCTTTTCACAGTGAGATCTATGCGATATGGCCGAGAAATGTAATTTTGATGTTAACTCCCAAACCGCTGCGCAGAAGTCAACCAAACTTCACCCATTAGTGTATTGTATCACAATCTAGTAGTTACATGTGGAAATTTGGTTCTAGGACATTTGATTTGAGCGCAATCCTCAAACTTAGGTCAAAAAAGCCATTTAAGCCTTTTCACAGTGAGATCTATGCGATATGGCCGAGAAATGTAATTTTGATGTTAACTCCCAAACCGCTGCGCAGAAGTCAACCAAACTTCACCCAATAGTGTATTTTATCACAATCTAGTAGTTACATTTGGAAATTTAGTTTTAGGACATTTGGTTTGAGCGCAATTATTAAACTTAGGTCAAAAAAGCCATTTAAGCCTTTTCACAGTGAGATCTATGCGATATGGCCGAGAAATGTAATTTTGATGTTAACTCCCAAACCGCTGCGCAGAAGTCAACCAAACTTCACCCATTAGTGTATTTTATCACAATCTAGTAGTTACATGTGGAAATTTGGTTCTAGGACATTTGATTTGAGCGCAATCCTCAAACTTAGGTCAAAAAAGCCATTTAAGCCTTTTCACAGTGAGATCTATGCGATATGGCCGAGAAATGTAATTTTGATGTTAACTCCCAAACCGCTGCGCAGAAGTCAACCAAACTTCACCCAATAGTGTATTTTATCACAATCTAGTAGTTACATTTGAAAATTTTGTTCTAGGAAATTTTGTTTGAGCGCAATCATCAAACTTAATTAAAAAAGTCATTTAAGCCTTTTCACAGTGAGATCTATGCGATATGGCCGAGAAATGTAATTTTGATGTTAACTCCCAAACCGCTGCGCAGAAGTCAACCAAACTTCACCCATTAGTGTATTGTATCACAATCTAGTAGTTACATGTGAAAATTTGGTTCTAGGACATTTGATTTGAGCGCAATCCTCAAACTTAGGTCAAAAAAGCCATTTAAGCCTTTTCACAGTGAGATCTATGCGATATGGCCGAGAAATGTAATTTTGATGTTAACTCCCAAACCGCTGCGCAGAAGTCAACCAAACTTCACCCAATAGTGTATTGTATCACAATCTAGTAGTTACATGTGGAAATTTGGTTCTAGGACATTTGATTTGAGCGCAATCCTCAAACTTAGGTCAAAAAAGCCATTTAAGCCTTTTCACAGTGAGATCTATGCGATATGGCCGAGAAATGTAATTTTGATGTTAACTCCCAAACCGCTGCGCAGAAGTCAACCAAACTTCACCCAATAGTGTATTTTATCACAATCTAGTAGTTACATTTGGAAATTTAGTTTTAGGACATTTGGTTTGAGCGCAATTATTAAACTTAAGTCAAAAAAGCCATTTAAGCCTTTTCACAGTGAGATCTATGCGATATGGCCGAGAAATGTAATTTTGATGTTAACTCCCAAACCGCTGCGCAGAAGTCAACCAAACTTCACCCATTAGTGTATTGTATCACAATCTAGTAGTTACATGTGGAAATTTGGTTCTAGGACATTTGATTTGAGCGCAATCCTCAAACTTAGGTCAAAAAAGCCATTTAAGCCTTTTCACAGTGAGATCTATGCGATATGGCCGAGAAATGTAATTTTGATGTTAACTCCCAAACCGCTGCGCAGAAGTCAACCAAACTTCACCCAATAGTGTATTTTATCACAATCTAGTAGTTACATTTGGAAATTTAGTTTTAGGACATTTGGTTTGAGCGCAATTATTAAACTTAGGTCAAAAAAGCCATTTAAGCCTTTTCACAGTGAGATCTATGCGATATGGCCGAGAAATGTAATTTTGATGTTAACTCCCAAACCGCTGCGCAGAAGTCAACCAAACTTCACCCATTAGTGTATTGTATCACAATCTAGTAGTTACATGTGGAAATTTGGTTATAGGACATTTGGTTTGAGCGCAATCCTCAAACTTAGGTCAAAAAAGCCATTTAAGCCTTTTCACAGTGAGATCTATGCGATATGGCCGAGAAATGTAATTTTGATGTTAACTCCCAAACCGCTGCGCAGAAGTCAACCAAACTTCACCCAATAGTGTATTTTATCACAATCTAGTAGTTACATTTGAAAATTTTGTTCTAGGAAATTTTGTTTGAGCGCAATCATCAAACTTAATTAAAAAAGTCATTTAAGCCTTTTCACAGTGAGATCTATGCGATATGGCCGAGAAATGTAATTTTGATGTTAACTCCCAAACCGCTGCGCAGAAGTCAACCAAACTTCACCCATTAGTGTATTGTATCACAATCTAGTAGTTACATGTGAAAATTTGGTTCTAGGACATTTGATTTGAGCGCAATCCTCAAACTTAGGTCAAAAAAGCCATTTAAGCCTTTTCACAGTGAGATCTATGCGATATGGCCGAGAAATGTAATTTTGATGTTAACTCCCAAACCGCTGCGCAGAAGTCAACCAAACTTCACCCAATAGTGTATTGTATCACAATCTAGTAGTTACATGTGGAAATTTGGTTCTAGGACATTTGATTTGAGCGCAATCCTCAAACTTAGGTCAAAAAAGCCATTTAAGCCTTTTCACAGTGAGATCTATGCGATATGGCCGAGAAATGTAATTTTGATGTTAACTCCCAAACCGCTGCGCAGAAGTCAACCAAACTTCACCCAATAGTGTATTTTATCACAATCTAGTAGTTACATTTGGAAATTTAGTTTTAGGACATTTGGTTTGAGCGCAATTATTAAACTTAAGTCAAAAAAGCCATTTAAGCCTTTTCACAGTGAGATCTATGCGATATGGCCGAGAAATGTAATTTTGATGTTAACTCCCAAACCGCTGCGCAGAAGTCAACCAAACTTCACCCATTAGTGTATTGTATCACAATCTAGTAGTTACATGTGGAAATTTGGTTCTAGGACATTTGATTTGAGCGCAATCCTCAAACTTAGGTCAAAAAAGCCATTTAAGCCTTTTCACAGTGAGATCTATGCGATATGGCCGAGAAATGTAATTTTGATGTTAACTCCCAAACCGCTGCGCAGAAGTCAACCAAACTTCACCCAATAGTGTATTTTATCACAATCTAGTAGTTACATTTGGAAATTTAGTTTTAGGACATTTGGTTTGAGCGCAATTATTAAACTTAGGTCAAAAAAGCCATTTAAGCCTTTTCACAGTGAGATCTATGCGATATGGCCGAGAAATGTAATTTTGATGTTAACTCCCAAACCGCTGCGCAGAAGTAAACCAAACTTCACCCATTAGTGTATTGTATCACAATCTAGTAGTTACATGTGGAAATTTGGTTCTAGGACATTTGGTTTGAGCGCAATCATTAAACTTAATTAAAAAAGTCATTTAAGCCTTTTCACAGTGAGATCTATGCGATATGGCCGAGAAATGTAATTTTGATGTTAACTCCCAAACCGCTGCGCAGAAGTCAACCAAACTTCACCCAATAGTGTATTGTATCACAATCTAGTAGTTACATTTGAAAATTTTGTTCTAGGAAATTTTGTTTGAGCGCAATCATCAAACTTAATTAAAAAAGTCATTTAAGCCTTTTCACAGTGAGATCTATGCGATATGGCCGAGAAATGTAATTTTGATGTTAACTCCCAAACCGCTGCGCAGAAGTCAACCAAACTTCACCCAATAGTGTATTGTATCACATTCTAGTAGTTACATTTAAAAATTTCGTTCTAGGACATTTGGTTTGAGCGCAATCATTAAACTTAATTAAAAAAGTCATTTAAGCCTTTTCACAGTGAGATCTATGCGATATGGCCGAGAAATGTAATTTTGATGTTAACTCCCAAACCGCTGCGCAGAAGTCAACCAAACTTCACCCATTAGTGTATTGTATCACAATCTAGTAGTTACATGTGGAAATTTGGTTCTAGGACATTTGATTTGAGCGCAATCCTCAAACTTAGGTCAAAAAAGCCATTTAAGCCTTTTCACAGTGAGATCTATGCGATATGGCCGAGAAATGTAATTTTGATGTTAACTCCCAAACCGCTGCGCAGAAGTCAACCAAACTTCACCCAATAGTGTATTTTATCACAATCTAGTAGTTACATTTGGAAATTTAGTTTTAGGACATTTGGTTTGAGCGCAATTATTAAACTTAGGTCAAAAAAGCCATTTAAGCCTTTTCACAGTGAGATCTATGCGATATGGCCGAGAAATGTAATTTTGATGTTAACTCCCAAACCGCTGCGCAGAAGTCAACCAAACTTCACCCATTAGTGTATTGTATCACAATCTAGTAGTTACATGTGGAAATTTGGTTCTAGGACATTTGATTTGAGCGCAATCCTCAAACTTAGGTCAAAAAAGCCATTTAAGCCTTTTCACAGTGAGATCTATGCGATATGGCCGAGAAATGTAATTTTGATGTTAACTCCCAAACCGCTGCGCAGAAGTCAACCAAACTTCACCCAATAGTGTATTTTATCACAATCTAGTAGTTACATTTGGAAATTTAGTTTTAGGACATTTGGTTTGAGCGCAATTATTAAACTTAGGTCAAAAAAGCCATTTAAGCCTTTTCACAGTGAGATCTATGCGATATGGCCGAGAAATGTAATTTTGATGTTAACTCCCAAACCGCTGCGCAGAAGTCAACCAAACTTCACCCATTAGTGTATTGTATCACAATCTAGTAGTTACATGTGGAAATTTGGTTCTAGGACATTTGATTTGAGCGCAATCCTCAAACTTAGGTCAAAAAAGCCATTTAAGCCTTTTCACAGTGAGATCTATGCGATATGGCCGAGAAATGTAATTTTGATGTTAACTCCCAAACCGCTGCGCAGAGGTCAACCAAACTTCACCCAATAGTGTATTTTATCACAATCTAGTAGTTACATTTGGAAATTTAGTTTTAGGACATTTGGTTTGAGCGCAATTATTAAACTTAGGTCAAAAAAGCCATTTAAGCCTTTTCACAGTGAGATCTATGCGATATGGCCGAGAAATGTAATTTTGATGTTAACTCCCAAACCGCTGCGCAGAAGTCAACCAAACTTCACCCAATAGTGTATTGTATCACATTCTAGTAGTTACATTTGAAAATTTCGTTCTAGGACATTTGGTTTGAGCGCAATTATTAAACTTAGGTCAAAAAAGCCATTTAAGCCTTTTCACAGTGAGATCTATGCGATATGGCCGAGAAATGTAATTTTGATGTTAACTCCCAAACCGCTGCGCAGAAGTAAACCAAACTTCACCCATTAGTGTATTGTATCACAATCTAGTAGTTACATGTGGAAATTTGGTTCTAGGACATTTGATTTGAGCGCAATCCTCAAACTTAGGTCAAAAAAGCCATTTAAGCCTTTTCACAGTGAGATCTATGCGATATGGCCGAGAAATGTAATTTTGATGTTAACTCCCAAACCGCTGCGCAGAAGTCAACTAAACTTCACCCAATAGTGTATTGTATCACATTCTAGTAGTTACATTTGAAAATTTCGTTCTAGGACATTTGGTTTGAGCGCAATCATTAAACTTAATTAAAAAAGTCATTTAAGCCTTTTCACAGTGAGATCTATGCGATATGGCCGAGAAATGTAATTTTGATGTTAACTCCCAAACCGCTGCGCAGAAGTCAACCAAACTTCACCCAATAGTGTATTGTATCACAATCTAGTAGTTACATTTGAAAATTTTGTTCTAGGAAATTTTGTTTGAGCGCAATCATCAAACTTAATTAAAAAAGTCATTTAAGCCTTTTCACAGTGAGATCTATGCGATATGGCCGAGAAATGTAATTTTGATGTTAACTCCCAAACCGCTGCGCAGAAGTCAACCAAACTTCACCCATTAGTGTATTGTATCACAATCTAGTAGTTACATGTGGAAATTTGGTTCTAGGACATTTGATTTGAGCGCAATCCTCAAACTTAGGTCAAAAAAGCCATTTAAGCCTTTTCACAGTGAGATCTATGCGATATGGCCGAGAAATGTAATTTTGATGTTAACTCCCAAACCGCTGCGCAGAAGTCAACCAAACTTCACCCAATAGTGTATTTTATCACAATCTAGTAGTTACATTTGGAAATTTAGTTCTAGGACATTTGATTTGAGCGCAATATTCAAACTTAATTAAAAAAAGTCATTTAAGCCTTTTCACAGTGAGATCTATGCGATATGGCCGAGAAATGTAATTTTGATGTTAACTCCCAAACCGCTGCGCAGAAGTCAACCAAACTTCACCCAATAGTGTATTGTATCACAATCTAGTAGTTACATTTGAAAATTTTGTTCTAGGAAATTTTGTTTGAGCGCAATCATCAAACTTAATTTAAAAAGTCATTTAAGCCTTTTCACAGTGAGATCTATGCGATATGGCCGAGAAATGTAATTTTGATGTTAACTCCCAAACCGCTGCGCAGAAGTCAACCAAACTTCACCCATTAGTGTATTGTATCACAATCTAGTAGTTACATGTGGAAATTTGGTTCTAGGACATTTGATTTGAGCGCAATCCTCAAACTTAGGTCAAAAAAGCCATTTAAGCCTTTTCACAGTGAGATCTATGCGATATGGCCGAGAAATGTAATTTTGATGTTAACTCCCAAACCGCTGCGCAGAAGTCAACCAAACTTCACCCAATAGTGTATTTTATCACAATCTAGTAGTTACATTTGGAAATTTAGTTTTAGGACATTTGGTTTGAGCGCAATTATTAAACTTAGGTCAAAAAAGCCATTTAAGCCTTTTCACAGTGAGATCTATGCGATATGGCCGAGAAATGTAATTTTGATGTTAACTCCCAAACCGCTGCGCAGAAGTCAACCAAACTTCACCCATTAGTGTATTGTATCACAATCTAGTAGTTACATGTGGAAATTTGGTTCTAGGACATTTGATTTGAGCGCAATCCTCAAACTTAGGTCAAAAAAGCCATTTAAGCCTTTTCACAGTGAGATCTATGCGATATGGCCGAGAAATGTAATTTTGATGTTAACTCCCAAACCGCTGCGCAGAAGTCAACCAAACTTCACCCAATAGTGTATTTTATCACAATCTAGTAGTTACATTTGAAAATTTTGTTCTAGGAAATTTTGTTTGAGCGCAACCATCAAACTTAATTAAAAAAGTCATTTAAGCCTTTTCACAGTGAGATCTATGCGATATGGCCGAGAAATGTAATTTTGATGTTAACTCCCAAACCGCTGCGCAGAAGTCAACCAAACTTCACCCATTAGTGTATTGTATCACAATCTAGTAGTTACATGTGAAAATTTGGTTCTAGGACATTTGATTTGAGCGCAATCCTCAAACTTAGGTCAAAAAAGCCATTTAAGCCTTTTCACAGTGAGATCTATGCGATATGGCCGAGAAATGTAATTTTGATGTTAACTCCCAAACCGCTGCGCAGAAGTCAACCAAACTTCACCCAATAGTGTATTGTATCACATTCTAGTAGTTACATTTGAAAATTTCGTACTAGGACATTTGGTTTGAGCGCAATCATTAAACTTAGGTCAAAAAAGCCATTTAAGCCTTTTCACAGTGAGATCTATGCGATATGGCCGAGAAATGTAATTTTGATGTTAACTCCCAAACCGCTGCGCAGAAGTAAACCAAACTTCACCCATTAGTGTATTGTATCACAATCTAGTAGTTACATGTGGAAATTTGGTTCTAGGACATTTGATTTGAGCGCAATCCTCAAACTTAGGTCAAAAAAGCCATTTAAGCCTTTTCACAGTGAGATCTATGCGATATGGCCGAGAAATGTAATTTTGATGTTAACTCCCAAACCGCTGCGCAGAAGTCAACCAAACTTCACCCAATAGTGTATTGTATCACATTCTAGTAGTTACATTTGAAAATTTCGTTCTAGGACATTTGGTTTGAGCGCAATTATTAAACTTAGGTCAAAAAAGCCATTTAAGCCTTTTCACAGTGAGATCTATGCGATATGGCCGAGAAATGTAATTTTGATGTTAACTCCCAAACCGCTGCGCAGAAGTCAACCAAACTTCACCCAATAGTGTATTGTATCACATTCTAGTAGTTACATTTGAAAATTTCGTTCTAGGACATTTGGTTTGAGCGCAATTATTAAACTTAGGTCAAAAAAGCCATTTAAGCCTTTTCACAGTGAGATCTATGCGATATGGCCGAGAAATGTAATTTTGATGTTAACTCCCAAACCGCTGCGCAGAAGTAAACCAAACTTCACCCATTAGTGTATTGTATCACAATCTAGTAGTTACATGTGGAAATTTGGTTCTAGGACATTTGATTTGAGCGCAATCCTCAAACTTAGGTCAAAAAAGCCATTTAAGCCTTTTCACAGTGAGATCTATGCGATATGGCCGAGAAATGTAATTTTGATGTTAACTCCCAAACCGCTGCGCAGAAGTCAACTAAACTTCACCCAATAGTGTATTGTATCACATTCTAGTAGTTACATTTGAAAATTTCGTTCTAGGACATTTGGTTTGAGCGCAATCATTAAACTTAATTAAAAAAGTCATTTAAGCCTTTTCACAGTGAGATCTATGCGATATGGCCGAGAAATGTAATTTTGATGTTAACTCCCAAACCGCTGCGCAGAAGTCAACCAAACTTCACCCAATAGTGTATTGTATCACAATCTAGTAGTTACATTTGAAAATTTTGTTCTAGGAAATTTTGTTTGAGCGCAATCATCAAACTTAATTAAAAAAGTCATTTAAGCCTTTTCACAGTGAGATCTATGCGATATGGCCGAGAAATGTAATTTTGATGTTAACTCCCAAACCGCTGCGCAGAAGTCAACCAAACTTCACCCATTAGTGTATTGTATCACAATCTAGTAGTTACATGTGGAAATTTGGTTCTAGGACATTTGATTTGAGCGCAATCCTCAAACTTAGGTCAAAAAAGCCATTTAAGCCTTTTCACAGTGAGATCTATGCGATATGGCCGAGAAATGTAATTTTGATGTTAACTCCCAAACCGCTGCGCAGAAGTCAACCAAACTTCACCCAATAGTGTATTTTATCACAATCTAGTAGTTACATTTGGAAATTTAGTTCTAGGACATTTGATTTGAGCGCAATATTCAAACTTAATTAAAAAAAGTCATTTAAGCCTTTTCACAGTGAGATCTATGCGATATGGCCGAGAAATGTAATTTTGATGTTAACTCCCAAACCGCTGCGCAGAAGTCAACCAAACTTCACCCAATAGTGTATTGTATCACAATCTAGTAGTTACATTTGAAAATTTTGTTCTAGGAAATTTTGTTTGAGCGCAATCATCAAACTTAATTTAAAAAGTCATTTAAGCCTTTTCACAGTGAGATCTATGCGATATGGCCGAGAAATGTAATTTTGATGTTAACTCCCAAACCGCTGCGCAGAAGTCAACCAAACTTCACCCATTAGTGTATTGTATCACAATCTAGTAGTTACATGTGGAAATTTGGTTCTAGGACATTTGATTTGAGCGCAATCCTCAAACTTAGGTCAAAAAAGCCATTTAAGCCTTTTCACAGTGAGATCTATGCGATATGGCCGAGAAATGTAATTTTGATGTTAACTCCCAAACCGCTGCGCAGAAGTCAACCAAACTTCACCCAATAGTGTATTTTATCACAATCTAGTAGTTACATTTGGAAATTTAGTTTTAGGACATTTGGTTTGAGCGCAATTATTAAACTTAGGTCAAAAAAGCCATTTAAGCCTTTTCACAGTGAGATCTATGCGATATGGCCGAGAAATGTAATTTTGATGTTAACTCCCAAACCGCTGCGCAGAAGTCAACCAAACTTCACCCATTAGTGTATTGTATCACAATCTAGTAGTTACATGTGGAAATTTGGTTCTAGGACATTTGATTTGAGCGCAATCCTCAAACTTAGGTCAAAAAAGCCATTTAAGCCTTTTCACAGTGAGATCTATGCGATATGGCCGAGAAATGTAATTTTGATGTTAACTCCCAAACCGCTGCGCAGAAGTCAACCAAACTTCACCCAATAGTGTATTTTATCACAATCTAGTAGTTACATTTGAAAATTTTGTTCTAGGAAATTTTGTTTGAGCGCAACCATCAAACTTAATTAAAAAAGTCATTTAAGCCTTTTCACAGTGAGATCTATGCGATATGGCCGAGAAATGTAATTTTGATGTTAACTCCCAAACCGCTGCGCAGAAGTCAACCAAACTTCACCCATTAGTGTATTGTATCACAATCTAGTAGTTACATGTGAAAATTTGGTTCTAGGACATTTGATTTGAGCGCAATCCTCAAACTTAGGTCAAAAAAGCCATTTAAGCCTTTTCACAGTGAGATCTATGCGATATGGCCGAGAAATGTAATTTTGATGTTAACTCCCAAACCGCTGCGCAGAAGTCAACCAAACTTCACCCAATAGTGTATTGTATCACATTCTAGTAGTTACATTTGAAAATTTCGTACTAGGACATTTGGTTTGAGCGCAATCATTAAACTTAGGTCAAAAAAGCCATTTAAGCCTTTTCACAGTGAGATCTATGCGATATGGCCGAGAAATGTAATTTTGATGTTAACTCCCAAACCGCTGCGCAGAAGTAAACCAAACTTCACCCATTAGTGTATTGTATCACAATCTAGTAGTTACATGTGGAAATTTGGTTCTAGGACATTTGATTTGAGCGCAATCCTCAAACTTAGGTCAAAAAAGCCATTTAAGCCTTTTCACAGTGAGATCTATGCGATATGGCCGAGAAATGTAATTTTGATGTTAACTCCCAAACCGCTGCGCAGAAGTCAACCAAACTTCACCCAATAGTGTATTGTATCACATTCTAGTAGTTACATTTGAAAATTTCGTTCTAGGACATTTGGTTTGAGCGCAATTATTAAACTTAGGTCAAAAAAGCCATTTAAGCCTTTTCACAGTGAGATCTATGCGATATGGCCGAGAAATGTAATTTTGATGTTAACTCCCAAACCGCTGCGCAGAAGTCAACCAAACTTCACCCATTAGTGTATTGTATCACAATCTAGTAGTTACATGTGGAAATTTGGTTCTAGGACATTTGATTTGAGCGCAATCCTCAAACTTAGGTCAAAAAAGCCATTTAAGCCTTTTCACAATGAGATCTATGCGATATGGCCGAGAAATGTAATTTTGATGTTAACTCCCAAACCGCTGCGCAGAAGTCAACTAAACTTCACCCAATAGTGTATTGTATCACATTCTAGTAGTTACATTTAAAAATTTTGTTCTAGGAAATTTTGTTTGAGCGCAATCATCAAACTTAATTAAAAAAGTCATTTAAGCCTTTTCACAGTGAGATCTATGCGATATGGCCGAGAAATGTAATTTTGATGTTAACTCCCAAACCGCTGCGCAGAAGTCAACCAAACTTCACCCATTAGTGTATTGTATCACAATCTAGTAGTTACATGTGGAAATTTGGTTCTAGGACATTTGATTTGAGCGCAATCCTCAAACTTAGGTCAAAAAAGCCATTTAAGCCTTTTCACAGTGAGATCTATGCGATATGGCCGAGAAATGTAATTTTGATGTTAACTCCCAAACCGCTGCGCAGAAGTCAACCAAACTTCACCCAATAGTGTATTTTATCACAATCTAGTAGTTACATTTGGAAATTTAGTTTTAGGACATTTGGTTTGAGCGCAATTATTAAACTTAAGTCAAAAAAGCCATTTAAGCCTTTTCACAGTGAGATCTATGCGATATGGCCGAGAAATGTAATTTTGATGTTAACTCCCAAACCGCTGCGCAGAAGTCAACCAAACTTCACCCATTAGTGTATTGTATCACAATCTAGTAGTTACATGTGGAAATTTGGTTCTAGGACATTTGATTTGAGCGCAATCCTCAAACTTAGGTCAAAAAAGCCATTTAAGCCTTTTCACAGTGAGATCTATGCGATATGGCCGAGAAATGTAATTTTGATGTTAACTCCCAAACCGCTGCGCAGAAGTCAACCAAACTTCACCCAATAGTGTATTTTATCACAATCTAGTAGTTACATTTGGAAATTTAGTTTTAGGACATTTGGTTTGAGCGCAATTATTAAACTTAGGTCAAAAAAGCCATTTAAGCCTTTTCACAGTGAGATCTATGCGATATGGCCGAGAAATGTAATTTTGATGTTAACTCCCAAACCGCTGCGCAGAAGTAAACCAAACTTCACCCATTAGTGTATTGTATCACAATCTAGTAGTTACATGTGGAAATTTGGTTCTAGGACATTTGATTTGAGCGCAATCCTCAAACTTAGGTCAAAAAAGCCATTTAAGCCTTTTCACAGTGAGATCTATGCGATATGGCCGAGAAATGTAATTTTGATGTTAACTCCCAAACCGCTGCGCAGAAGTCAACCAAACTTCACCCAATAGTGTATTGTATCACAATCTAGTAGTTACATTTGAAAATTTTGTTCTAGGACATTTTGTTTGAACGCAATCATCAAACTTAATTAAAAAAGTCATTTAAGCCTTTTCACAGTGAGATCTATGCGATATGGCCGAGAAATGTAATTTTGATGTTAACTCCCAAACCGCTGCGCAGAAGTCAACCAAACTTCACCCAATAGTGTATTGTATCACAATCTAGTAGTTACATTTGAAAATTTTGTTCTAGGACATTTTGTTTGAGCGCAATCCTCAAACTTAGGTCAAAAAAGCCATTTAAGCCTTTTCACAGTGAGATCTATGCGATATGGCCGAGAAATGTAATTTTGATGTTAACTCCCAAACCGCTGCGCAGAAGTCAACCAAACTTCACCCAATAGTGTATTTTATCACAATCTAGTAGTTACATTTGGAAATTTAGTTCTAGGACATTTGATTTGAGCGCAATATTCAAACTTAATTAAAAAAAGTCATTTAAGCCTTTTCACAGTGAGATCTATGCGATATGGCCGAGAAATGTAATTTTGATGTTAACTCCCAAACCGCTGCGCAGAAGTCAACCAAACTTCACCCAATAGTGTATTGTATCACAATCTAGTAGTTACATTTGAAAATTTTGTTCTAGGAAATTTTGTTTGAGCGCAATCATCAAACTTAATTTAAAAAGTCATTTAAGCCTTTTCACAGTGAGATCTATGCGATATGGCCGAGAAATGTAATTTTGATGTTAACTCCCAAACCGCTGCGCAGAAGTCAACCAAACTTCACCCATTAGTGTATTGTATCACAATCTAGTAGTTACATGTGGAAATTTGGTTCTAGGACATTTGATTTGAGCGCAATCCTCAAACTTAGGTCAAAAAAGCCATTTAAGCCTTTTCACAGTGAGATATATGCGATATGGCCGAGAAATGTAATTTTGATGTTAACTCCCAAACCGCTGCGCAGAAGTCAACCAAACTTCACCCAATAGTGTATTTTATCACAATCTAGTAGTTACATTTGGAAATTTAGTTTTAGGACATTTGGTTTGAGCGCAATTATTAAACTTAGGTCAAAAAAGCCATTTAAGCCTTTTCACAGTGAGATCTATGCGATATGGCCGAGAAATGTAATTTTGATGTTAACTCCCAAACCGCTGCGCAGAAGTCAACCAAACTTCACCCATTAGTGTATTGTATCACAATCTAGTAGTTACATGTGGAAATTTGGTTCTAGGACATTTGATTTGAGCGCAATCCTCCAACTTAGGTCAAAAAAGCCATTTAAGCCTTTTCACAGTGAGATCTATGCGATATGGCCGAGAAATGTAATTTTGATGTTAACTCCCAAACCGCTGCGCAGAAGTCAACCAAACTTCACCCAATAGTGTATTTTATCACAATCTAGTAGTTACATTTGAAAATTTTGCTCTAGGAAATTTTGTTTGAGCGCAATCATCAAACTTAATTAAAAAAGTCATTTAAGCCTTTTCACAGTGAGATCTATGCGATATGGCCGAGAAATGTAATTTTGATGTTAACTCCCAAACCGCTGCGCAGAAGTCAACCAAACTTCACCCATTAGTGTATTGTATCACAATCTAGTAGTTACATGTGAAAATTTGGTTCTAGGACATTTGATTTGAGCGCAATCCTCAAACTTAGGTCAAAAAAGCCATTTAAGCCTTTTCACAGTGAGATCTATGCGATATGGCCGAGAAATGTAATTTTGATGTTAACTCCCAAACCGCTGCGCAGAAGTCAACCAAACTTCACCCAATAGTGTATTGTATCACATTCTAGTAGTTACATTTGAAAATTTCGTTCTAGGACATTTGGTTTGAGTGCAATTATTAAACTTAGGTCAAAAAAGCCATTTAAGCCTTTTCACAGTGAGATCTATGCGATATGGCCGAGAAATGTAATTTTGATGTTAACTCCCAAACCGCTGCGCAGAAGTAAACCAAACTTCACCCATTAGTGTATTGTATCACAATCTAGTAGTTACATGTAGAAATTTGGTTCTAGGACATTTGATTTGAGCGCAATCCTCAAACTTAGGTCAAAAAAGCCATTTAAGCCTTTTCACAGTGAGATCTATGCGATATGGCCGAGAAATGTAATTTTGATGTTAACTCCCAAACCGCTGCGCAGAAGTCAACCAAACTTCACCCAATAGTGTATTGTATCACAATCTAGTAGTTACATTTGAAAATTTTGTTCTAGGACATTTTGTTTGAGCGCAATCCTCAAACTTAGGTCAAAAAAGCCATTTAAGCCTTTTCACAGTGAGATCTATGCGATATGGCCGAGAAATGTAATTTTGATGTTAACTCCCAAACCGCTGCGCAGAAGTCAACCAAACTTCACCCAATAGTGTATTGTATCACATTCTAGTAGTTACATTTGAAAATTTCGTACTAGGACATTTGGTTTGAGCGCAATCATTAAACTTAGGTCAAAAAAGCCATTTAAGCCTTTTCACAGTGAGATCTATGCGATATGGCCGAGAAATGTAATTTTGATGTTAACTCCCAAACCGCTGCGCAGAAGTAAACCAAACTTCACCCATTAGTGTATTGTATCACAATCTAGTAGTTACATGTGGAAATTTGGTTCTAGGACATTTGATTTGAGCGCAATCCTCAAACTTAGGTCAAAAAAGCCATTTAAGCCTTTTCACAGTGAGATCTATGCGATATGGCCGAGAAATGTAATTTTGATGTTAACTCCCAAACCACTGCGCAGAAGTCAACCAAACTTCACCCAATAGTGTATTGTATCACATTCTAGTAGTTACATTTGAAAATTTCGTTCTAGGACATTTGGTTTGAGCGCAATTATTAAACTTAGGTCAAAAAAGCCATTTAAGCCTTTTCACAGTAAGATCTATGCGATATGGCCGAGAAATGTAATTTTGATGTTAACTCCCAAACCGCTGCGCAGAAGTAAACCAAACTTCACCCATTAGTGTATTGTATCACAATCTAGTAGTTACATGTGGAAATTTGGTTCTAGGACATTTGATTTGAGCGCAATCCTCAAACTTAGGTCAAAAAAGCCATTTAAGCCTTTTCACAGTGAGATCTATGCGATATGGCCGAGAAATGTAATTTTGATGTTAACTCCCAAACCGCTGCGCAGAAGTCAACTAAACTTCACCCAATAGTGTATTGTATCACAATCTAGTAGTTACATTTAAAAATTTCGTTCTAGGACATTTGGTTTGAGCGCAATCATTAAACTTAATTAAAAAAGTCATTTAAGCCTTTTCACAGTGAGATCTATGCGATATGGCCGAGAAATGTAATTTTGATGTTAACTCCCAAACCGCTGCGCAGAAGTCAACCAAACTTCACCCAATAGTGTATTGTATCACAATCTAGTAGTTACATTTGAAAATTTTGTTCTAGGAAATTTTGTTTGAGCGCAATCATCAAACTTAATTAAAAAAGTCATTTAAGCCTTTTCACAGTGAGATCTATGCGATATGGCCGAGAAATGTAATTTTGATGTTAACTCCCAAACCGCTGCGCAGAAGTCAACCAAACTTCACCCATTAGTGTATTGTATCACAATCTAGTAGTTACATGTGGAAATTTGGTTCTAGGACATTTGATTTGAGCGCAATCCTCAAACTTAGGTCAAAAAAGCCATTTAAGCCTTTTCACAGTGAGATCTATGCGATATGGCCGAGAAATGTAATTTTGATGTTAACTCCCAAACCGCTGCGCAGAAGTCAACCAAACTTCACCCAATAGTGTATTGTATCACAATCTAGTAGTTACATTTGAAAATTTTGTTCTAGGACATTTTGTTTGAGCGCAATCCTCAAACTTAGGTCAAAAAAGCCATTTAAGCCTTTTCACAGTGAGATCTATGCGATATGGCCGAGAAATGTAATTTTGATGTTAACTCCCAAACCGCTGCGCAGAAGTCAACCAAACTTCACCCAATAGTGTATTGTATCACATTCTAGTAGTTACATTTGAAAATTTCGTACTAGGACATTTGGTTTGAGCGCAATCATTAAACTTAGGTCAAAAAAGCCATTTAAGCCTTTTCACAGTGAGATCTATGCGATATGGCCGAGAAATGTAATTTTGATGTTAACTCCCAAACCGCTGCGCAGAAGTAAACCAAACTTCACCCATTAGTGTATTGTATCACAATCTAGTAGTTACATGTGGAAATTTGGTTCTAGGACATTTGATTTGAGCGCAATCCTCAAACTTAGGTCAAAAAAGCCATTTAAGCCTTTTCACAGTGAGATCTATGCGATATGGCCGAGAAATGTAATTTTGATGTTAACTCCCATACCGCTGCGCAGAAGTCAACCAAACTTCACCCAATAGTGTATTGTATCACATTCTAGTAGTTACATTTGAAAATTTCGTTCTAGGACATTTGGTTTGAGCGCAATTATTAAACTTAGGTCAAAAAAGCCATTTAAGCCTTTTCACAGTGAGATCTATGCGATATGGCCGAGAAATGTAATTTTGATGTTAACTCCCAAACCGCTGCGCAGAAGTAAACCAAACTTCACCCATTAGTGTATTGTATCACAATCTAGTAGTTACATGTTGAAATTTGGTTCTAGGACATTTGATTTGAGCGCAATCCTCAAACTTAGGTCAAAAAAGCCATTTAAGCCTTTTCACAATGAGATCTATGCGATATGGCCGAGAAATGTAATTTTGATGTTAACTCCCAAACCGCTGCGCAGAAGTCAACTAAACTTCACCCAATAGTGTATTGTATCACATTCTAGTAGTTACATTTAAAAATTTTGTTCTAGGAAATTTTGTTTGAGCGCAATCATCAAACTTAATTAAAAAAGTCATTTAAGCCTTTTCACAGTGAGATCTATGCGATATGGCCGAGAAATGTAATTTTGATGTTAACTCCCAAACCGCTGCGCAGAAGTCAACCAAACTTCACCCATTAGTGTATTGTATCACAATCTAGTAGTTACATGTGGAAATTTGGTTCTAGGACATTTGATTTGAGCGCAATCCTCAAACTTAGGTCAAAAAAGCCATTTAAGCCTTTTCACAGTGAGATCTATGCGATATGGCCGAGAAATGTAATTTTGATGTTAACTCCCAAACCGCTGCGCAGAAGTCAACCAAACTTCACCCAATAGTGTATTTTATCACAATCTAGTAGTTACATTTGGAAATTTAGTTTTAGGACATTTGGTTTGAGCGCAATTATTAAACTTAAGTCAAAAAAGCCATTTAAGCCTTTTCACAGTGAGATCTATGCGATATGGCCGAGAAATGTAATTTTGATGTTAACTCCCAAACCGCTGCGCAGAAGTCAACCAAACTTCACCCATTAGTGTATTGTATCACAATCTAGTAGTTACATGTGGAAATTTGGTTCTAGGACATTTGATTTGAGCGCAATCCTCAAACTTAGGTCAAAAAAGCCATTTAAGCCTTTTCACAGTGAGATCTATGCGATATGGCCGAGAAATGTAATTTTGATGTTAACTCCCAAACCGCTGCGCAGAAGTCAACCAAACTTCACCCAATAGTGTATTTTATCACAATCTAGTAGTTACATTTGGAAATTTAGTTTTAGGACATTTGGTTTGAGCGCAATTATTAAACTTAGGTCAAAAAAGCCATTTAAGCCTTTTCACAGTGAGATCTATGCGATATGGCCGAGAAATGTAATTTTGATGTTAACTCCCAAACCGCTGCGCAGAAGTAAACCAAACTTCACCCATTAGTGTATTGTATCACAATCTAGTAGTTACATGTGGAAATTTGGTTCTAGGACATTTGATTTGAGCGCAATCCTCAAACTTAGGTCAAAAAAGCCATTTAAGCCTTTTCACAGTGAGATCTATGCGATATGGCCGAGAAATGTAATTTTGATGTTAACTCCCAAACCGCTGCGCAGAAGTCAACCAAACTTCACCCAATAGTGTATTGTATCACAATCTAGTAGTTACATTTGAAAATTTTGTTCTAGGACATTTTGTTTGAACGCAATCATCAAACTTAATTAAAAAAGTCATTTAAGCCTTTTCACAGTGAGATCTATGCGATATGGCCGAGAAATGTAATTTTGATGTTAACTCCCAAACCGCTGCGCAGAAGTCAACCAAACTTCACCCAATAGTGTATTGTATCACAATCTAGTAGTTACATTTGAAAATTTTGTTCTAGGACATTTTGTTTGAGCGCAATCCTCAAACTTAGGTCAAAAAAGCCATTTAAGCCTTTTCACAGTGAGATCTATGCGATATGGCCGAGAAATGTAATTTTGATGTTAACTCCCAAACCGCTGCGCAGAAGTCAACCAAACTTCACCCAATAGTGTATTGTATCACAATCTAGTAGTTACATTTGAAAATTTTGTTCTAGGAAATTTTGTTTGAGCGCAATCATCAAACTTAATTAAAAAAGTCATTTAAGCCTTTTCACAGTGAGATCTATGCGATATGGCCGAGAAATGTAATTTTGATGTTAACTCCCAAACCGCTGCGCAGAAGTCAACCAAACTTCACCCATTAGTGTATTGTATCACAATCTAGTAGTTACATGTGAAAATTTGGTTCTAGGACATTTGATTTGAGCGCAATCCTCAAACTTAGGTCAAAAAAGCCATTTAAGCCTTTTCACAGTGAGATCTATGCGATATGGCCAAGAAATGTAATTTTGATGTTAACTCCCAAACCGCTGCGCAGAAGTCAACCAAACTTCACCCAATAGTGTATTGTATCACATTCTAGTAGTTACATTTGAAAATTTCGTTCTAGGACATTTGGTTTGAGCGCAATTATTAAACTTAGGTCAAAAAAGCCATTTAAGCCTTTTCACAGTGAGATCTATGCGATATGGCCGAGAAATGTAATTTTGATGTTAACTCCCAAACCGCTGCGCAGAAGTAAACCAAACTTCACCCATTAGTGTATTGTATCATAATCTAGTAGTTACATGTAGAAATTTGGTTCTAGGACATTTGATTTGAGCGCAATCCTCAAACTTAGGTCAAAAAAGCCATTTAAGCCTTTTCACAGTGAGATCTATGCGATATGGCCGAGAAATGTAATTTTGATGTTAACTCCCAAACCGCTGCGCAGAAGTCAACTAAACTTCACCCAATAGTGTATTGTATCACATTCTAGTAGTTACATTTGAAAATTTCGTTCTAGGACATTTGGTTTGAGCGCAATCATTAAACTTAATTAAAAAAGTCATTTAAGCCTTTTCACAGTGAGATCTATGCGATATGGCCCAGAAATGTAATTTTGATGTTAACTCCCAAACCGCTGCGCAGAAGTCAACCAAACTTCACCCATTAGTGTATTGTATCACAATCTAGTAGTTACATGTGGAAATTTGGTTCTAGGACATTTGATTTGAGCGCAATCCTCAAACTTAGGTCAAAAAAGCCATTTAAGCCTTTTCACAGTGAGATCTATGCGATATGGCCGAGAAATGTAATTTTGATGTTAACTCCCAAACCGCTGCGCAGAAGTCAACCAAACTTCACCCAATAGTGTATTGTATCACAATCTAGTAGTTACATTTGAAAATTTTGTTCTAGGAAATTTTGTTTGAGCGCAATCATCAAAGTTAATTAAAAAAGTCATTTAAGCCTTTTCACAGTGAGATCTATGCGATATGGCCGAGAAATGTAATTTTGATGTTAACTCCCAAACCGCTGCGCAGAAGTCAACCAAACTTCACCCATTAGTGTATTGTATCACAATCTAGTAGTTACATGTGGAAATTTGGTTCTAGGACATTTGATTTGAGCGCAATCCTCAAACTTAGGTCAAAAAAGCCATTTAAGCCTTTTCACAGTGAGATCTATGCGATATGGCCGAGAAATGTAATTTTGATGTTAACTCCCAAACCGCTGCGCAGAAGTCAACCAAACTTCACCCAATAGTGTATTTTATCACAATCTAGTAGTTACATTTGGAAATTTAGTTTTAGGACATTTGGTTTGAGCGCAATTATTAAACTTAGGTCAAAAAAGCCATTTAAGCCTTTTCACAGTGAGATCTATGCGATATGGCCGAGAAATGTAATTTTGATGTTAACTCCCAAACCGCTGCGCAGAAGTCAACCAAACTTCACCCATTAGTGTATTGTATCACAATCTAGTAGTTACATGTGAAAATATGGTTCTAGGACATTTGATTTGAGCGCAATCCTCAAACTTAGGTCAAAAAAGCCATTTAAGCCTTTTCACAGTGAGATCTATGCGATATGGCCGAGAAATGTAATTTTGATGTTAACTCCCAAACCGCTGCGCAGAAGTCAACCAAACTTCACCCAATAGTGTATTGTATCACAATCTAGTAGTTACATTTGAAAATTTTGTTCTAGGACATTTTGTTTGAGCGCAATCCTCAAACTTAGGTCAAAAAAGCCATTTAAGCCTTTTCACAGTGAGATCTATGCGATATGGCCGAGAAATGTAATTTTGATGTTAACTCCCAAACCGCTGCGCAGAAGTCAACCAAACTTCACCCAATAGTGTATTGTATCACATTCTAGTAGTTACATTTGAAAATTTCGTACTAGGACATTTGGTTTGAGCGCAATCATTAAACTTAGGTCAAAAAAGCCATTTAAGCCTTTTCACAGTGAGATCTATGCGATATGGCCGAGAAATGTAATTTTGATGTTAACTCCCAAACCGCTGCGCAGAAGTAAACCAAACTTCACCCATTAGTGTATTGTATCACAATCTAGTAGTTACATGCGGAAATTTGGTTCTAGAACATTTGATTTGAGCGCAATCCTCAAACTTAGGTCAAAAAAGCCATTTAAGCCTTTTCACAGTAAGATCTATGCGATATGGCCGAGAAATGTAATTTTGATGTTAACTCCCAAACCGCTGCGCAGAAGTCAACCAAACTTCACCCAATAGTGTATTTTATCACAATCTAGTAGTTACATTTGGAAATTTAGTTCTAGGACATTTGATTTGAGCGCAATCTTCAAACTTAATTAAAAAAAGTCATTTAAGCCTTTTCACAGTGAGATCTATGCGATATGGCCGAGAAATGTAATTTTGATGTTCACTCCCAAACCGCTGCGCAGAAGTCAATCAAACTTCAACCATTAGTGTATTGTATCACAATCTAGTAGTTACATGTGGAAATTTGGTTCTAGGACATTTGATTTGAGCGCAATCCTCAAACTTAGGTCAAAAAAGCCATTTAAGCCTTTTCACAGTGAGATCTATGCGATATGGCCGAGAAATGTAATTTTGATGTTAACTCCCAAACCGCTGCGCAGAAGTCAACCAAACTTCACCCAATAGTGTATTGTATCACAATCTAGTAGTTACATTTGAAAATTTTGTTCTAGGACATTTTGTTTGAGCGCAATCATCAAACTTAATTAAAAAAGTCATTTAAGCCTTTTCACAGTGAGATCTATGCGATATGGCCGAGAAATGTAATTTTGATGTTAACTCCCAAACCGCTGCGCAGAAGTCAACCAAACTTCACCCATTAGTGTATTGTATCACAATCTAGTAGTTACATGTGGAAATTTGGTTCTAGGACATTTGATTTGAGCGCAATCCTCAAACTTAGGTCAAAAAAGCCATTTAAGCCTTTTCACAGTGAGATCTATGCGATATGGCCGAGAAATGTAATTTTGATGTTAACTCCCAAACCGCTGCGCAGAAGTCAACCAAACTTCACCCAATAGTGTATTGTATCACATTCTAGAAGTTACATTTGAAAATTTCGTTCTAGGACATTTGATTAGAGCGCAATCCTCAAACTTAGGTCAAAAAAGCCATTTAAGCCTTTTCACAGTGAGATCTATGCGATATGGCCGAGAAATGTAATTTTGATGTTAACTCCCAAACCGCTGCGCAGAAGTCAACCAAACTTCACCCAATAGTGTATTGTATCACAATCTAGTAGTTACATTTGAAAATTTTGTTTTAGGACATTTTGTTTGAACGCAATCATCAAACTTAATTAAAAAAGTCATTTAAGCCTTTTCACAGTGAGATCTATGCGATATGGCCGAGAAATGTAATTTTGATGTTAACTCCCAAACCGCTGCGCAGAAGTCAACCAAACTTCACCCAATAGTGTATTGTATCACATTCTAGTAGTTACATTTGAAAATTTCGTTCTAGGACATTTGGTTTGAGCGCAATCATTAAACTTAGGTCAAAAAAGCCATTTAAGCCTTTTCACAGTGAGATCTATGCGATATGGCCGAGAAATGTAATTTTGATGTTAACTCCCAAACCGCTGCGCAGAAGTCAACCAAACTTCACCCAGTAGTGTATTGTATCACAATCTAGTAATTACATGTGGAAATTTGGTTCTAGGACATTTGATTTGAGCGCAATCCTCAAACTTAGGTCAAAAAAGCCATTTAAGCCTTTTCACAGTGAGATCTATGCGATATGGCCGAGAAATGTAATTTTGATGTTAACTCCCAAACCGCTGCGCAGAAGTAAACCAAACTTCACCCATTAGTGTATTGTATCACAATCTAGTAGTTACATGTGGAAATTTGGTTCTAGGACATTTGATTTGAGCGCAATCCTCAAACTTAGGTCAAAAAAGCCATTTAAGCCTTTTCACAGTGAGATCTATGCGATATGGCCGAGAAATGTAATTTTGATGTTAACTCCCAAACCGCTGCGCAGAAGTCAACCAAACTTCACCCAATAGTGTATTGTATCACAATCTAGTAATTACATTTGAAAATTTTGTTTTAGGACATTTTGTTTGAACGCAATCATCAAACTTAATTAAAAAAGTCATTTAAGCCTTTTCACAGTGAGATCTATGCGATATGGCCGAGAAATGTAATTTTGATGTTAACTCCCAAACCGCTGCGCAGAAGTCAACTAAACTTCACCCAATAGTGTATTGTATCACATTCAAGTAGTTACATGTGGAAATTTGGTTATAGGACATTTGATTTGAGCGCAATCCTCAAACAGGTCAAAAAAGCCATTTAAGCCTTTTCACAGTGAGATCTATGCGATATGGCCGAGAAATGTAATTTTGATGTTAACTCCCAAACCGCTGCGCAGAAGTCAACCAAACTTCACCCAATAGTGTATTTTATCACAATCTAGTAGTTACATTTGGAAATTTAGTTCTAGGACATTTGATTTGAGCGCAATCTTCAAACTTAATTAAAAAAAGTCATTTAAGCCTTTTCACAGTGAGATCTATGCGATATGGCCGAGAAATGTAATTTTGATGTTCACTCCCAAACCGCTGCGCAGAAGTCAATCAAACTTCAACCATTAGTGTATTGTATCACAATCTAGTAGTTACATGTGGAAATTTGGTTCTAGGACATTTGATTTGAGCGCAATCCTCAAACTTAGGTCAAAAAAGCCATTTAAGCCTTTTCACAGTGAGATCTATGCGATATGGCCGAGAAATGTAATTTTGATGTTAACTCCCAAACCGCTGCGCAGAAGTCAACCAAACTTCACCCAATAGTGTATTGTATCACAATCTAGTAGTTACATTTGAAAATTTTGTTCTAGGACATTTTGTTTGAGCGCAATCATCAAACTTAATTAAAAAAGTCATTTAAGCCTTTTCACAGTGAGATCTATGCGATATGGCCGAGAAATGTAATTTTGATGTTAACTCCCAAACCGCTGCGCAGAAGTCAACCAAACTTCACCCATTAGTGTATTGTATCACAATCTAGTAGTTACATGTGGAAATTTGGTTCTAGGACATTTGATTTGAGCGCAATCCTCAAACTTAGGTCAAAAAAGCCATTTAAGCCTTTTCACAGTGAGATCTATGCGATATGGCCGAGAAATGTAATTTTGATGTTAACTCCCAAACCGCTGCGCAGAAGTCAACCAAACTTCACCCAATAGTGTATTGTATCACATTCTAGTAGTTACATTTGAAAATTTCGTTCTAGGACATTTGATTTGAGCGCAATCCTCAAACTTAGGTCAAAAAAGCCATTTAAGCCTTTTCACAGTGAGATCTATGCGATATGGCCGAGAAATGTAATTTTGATGTTAACTCCCAAACCGCTGCGCAGAAGTCAACCAAACTTCACCCAATAGTGTATTGTATCACAATCTAGTAGTTACATTTGAAAATTTTGTTTTAGGACATTTTGTTTGAACGCAATCATCAAACTTAATTAAAAAAGTCATTTAAGCCTTTTCACAGTGAGATCTATGCGATATGGCCGAGAAATGTAATTTTGATGTTAACTCCCAAACCGCTGCGCAGAAGTCAACCAAACTTCACCCAATAGTGTATTGTATCACATTCTAGTAGTTACATTTGAAAATTTCGTTCTAGGACATTTGGTTTGAGCGCAATCATTAAACTTAGGTCAAAAAAGCCATTTAAGCCTTTTCACAGTGAGATCTATGCGATATGGCCGAGAAATGTAATTTTGATGTTAACTCCCAAACCGCTGCGCAGAAGTCAACCAAACTTCACCCAGTAGTGTATTGTATCACAATCTAGTAATTACATGTGGAAATTTGGTTCTAGGACATTTGATTTGAGCGCAATCCTCAAACTTAGGTCAAAAAAGCCATTTAAGCCTTTTCACAGTGAGATCTATGCGATATGGCCGAGAAATGTAATTTTGATGTTAACTCCCAAACCGCTGCGCAGAAGTAAACCAAACTTCACCCATTAGTGTATTGTATCACAATCTAGTAGTTACATTTGAAAATTTTGTTCTAGGAAATTTTGTTTGAGCGCAATCATCAAAGTTAATTAAAAAAGTCATTTAAGCCTTTTCACAGTGAGATCTATGCGATATGGCCGAGAAATGTAATTTTGATGTTAACTCCCAAACCGCTGCGCAGAAGTCAACCAAACTTCACCCATTAGTGTATTGTATCACAATCTAGTAGTTACATGTGGAAATTTGGTTCTAGGACATTTGATTTGAGCGCAATCCTCAAACTTAGGTCAAAAAAGCCATTTAAGCCTTTTCACAGTGAGATCTATGCGATATGGCCGAGAAATGTAATTTTGATGTTAACTCCCAAACCGCTGCGCAGAAGTAAACCAAACTTCACCCAATAGTGTATTGTATCACAATCTAGTAGTTACATTTAAAAATTTCGTTCTAGGACATTTGGTTTGAGCGCAATCATTAAACTTAATTAAAAAAGTCATTTAAGCCTTTTCACAGTGAGATCTATGCGATATGGCCGAGAAATGTAATTTTGATGTTAACTCCCAAACCGCTGCGCAGAAGTCAACCAAACTTCACCCAATAGTGTATTGTATCACAATCTAGTAGTTACATTTGAAAATTTTGTTCTAGGAAATTTTGTTTGAGCGCAATCATCAAACTTAATTAAAAAAGTCATTTAAGCCTTTTCACAGTGAGATCTATGCGATATGGCCGAGAAATGTAATTTTGATGTTAACTCCCAAACCGCTGCGCAGAAGTCAACCAAACTTCACCCATTAGTGTATTGTATCACAATCTAGTAGTTACATGTGGAAATTTGGTTCTAGGACATTTGATTTGAGCGCAATCCTCAAACTTAGGTCAAAAAAGCCATTTAAGCCTTTTCACAGTGAGATCTATGCGATATGGCCGAGAAATGTAATTTTGATGTTAACTCCCAAACCGCTGCGCAGAAGTCAACCAAACTTCACCCAATAGTGTATTTTATCACAATCTAGTAGTTACATTTGGAAATTTAGTTTTAGGACATTTGGTTTGAGCGCAATTATTAAACTTAAGTCAAAAAAGCCATTTAAGCCTTTTCACAGTGAGATCTATGCGATATGGCCGAGAAATGTAATTTTGATGTTAACTCCCAAACCGCTGCGCAGAAGTCAACCAAACTTCACTCATTAGTGTATTGTATCACAATCTAGTAGTTACATGTGGAAATTTGGTTCTAGGACATTTGATTTGAGCGCAATCCTCAAACTTAGGTCAAAAAAGCCATTTAAGCCTTTTCACAGTGAGATCTATGCGATATGGCCGAGAAATGTAATTTTGATGTTAACTCCCAAACCGCTGCGCAGAAGTCAACCAAACTTCACCCAATAGTGTATTGTATCACAATCTAGTAGTTACATTTGAAAATTTTGTTCTAGGACATTTTGTTTGAGCGCAATCCTCAAACTTAGGTCAAAAAAGCCATTTAAGCCTTTTCACAGTGAGATCTATGCGATATGGCCGAGAAATGTAATTTTGATGTTAACTCCCAAACCGCTGCGCAGAAGTCAACCAAACTTCACCCAATAGTGTATTGTATCACATTCTAGTAGTTACATTTGAAAATTTCGTACTAGGACATTTGGTTTGAGCGCAATCATTAAACTTAGGTCAAAAAAGCCATTTAAGCCTTTTCACAGTGAGATCTATGCGATATGGCCGAGAAATGTAATTTTGATGTTAACTCCCAAACCGCTGCGCAGAAGTAAACCAAACTTCACCCATTAGTGTATTGTATCACAATCTAGTAGTTACATGTGGAAATTTGGTTCTAGGACATTTGATTTGAGCGCAATCCTCAAACTTAGGTCAAAAAAGCCATTTAAGCCTTTTCACAGTGAGATCTATGCGATATGGCCGAGAAATGTAATTTTGATGTTAACTCCCAAACCGCTGCGCAGAAGTCAACCAAACTTCACCCAATAGTGTATTGTATCACATTCTAGTAGTTACATTTGAAAATTTCGTTCTAGGACATTTGGTTTGAGCGCAATTATTAAACTTAGGTCAAAAAAGCCATTTAAGCCTTTTCACAGTGAGATCTATGCGATATGGCCGAGAAATGTAATTTTGATGTTAACTCCCAAACCGCTGCGCAGAAGTAAACCAAACTTCACCCATTAGTGTATTGTATCACAATCTAGTAGTTACATGTGGAAATTTGGTTCTAGGACATTTGATTTGAGCGCAATCCTCAAACTTAGGTCAAAAAAGCCATTTAAGCCTTTTCACAATGAGATCTATGCGATATGGCCGAGAAATGTAATTTTGATGTTAACTCCCAAACCGCTGCGCAGAAGTCAACTAAACTTCACCCAATAGTGTATTGTATCACATTCTAGTAGTTACATTTAAAAATTTTGTTCTAGGAAATTTTGTTTGAGCGCAATCATCAAACTTAATTAAAAAAGTCATTTAAGCCTTTTCACAGTGAGATCTATGCGATATGGCCGAGAAATGTAATTTTGATGTTAACTCCCAAACCGCTGCGCAGAAGTCAACCAAACTTCACCCATTAGTGTATTGTATCACAATCTAGTAGTTACATGTGGAAATTTGGTTCTAGGACATTTGATTTGAGCGCAATCCTCAAACTTAGGTCAAAAAAGCCATTTAAGCCTTTTCACAGTGAGATCTATGCGATATGGCCGAGAAATGTAATTTTGATGTTAACTCCCAAACCGCTGCGCAGAAGTCAACCAAACTTCACCCAATAGTGTATTTTATCACAATCTAGTAGTTACATTTGGAAATTTAGTTTTAGGACATTTGGTTTGAGCGCAATTATTAAACTTAAGTCAAAAAAGCCATTTAAGCCTTTTCACAGTGAGATCTATGCGATATGGCCGAGAAATGTAATTTTGATGTTAACTCCCAAACCGCTGCGCAGAAGTCAACCAAACTTCACCCATTAGTGTATTGTATCACAATCTAGTAGTTACATGTGGAAATTTGGTTCTAGGACATTTGATTTGAGCGCAATCCTCAAACTTAGGTCAAAAAAGCCATTTAAGCCTTTTCACAGTGAGATCTATGCGATATGGCCGAGAAATGTAATTTTGATGTTAACTCCCAAACCGCTGCGCAGAAGTCAACCAAACTTCACCCAATAGTGTATTTTATCACAATCTAGTAGTTACATTTGGAAATTTAGTTTTAGGACATTTGGTTTGAGCGCAATTATTAAACTTAGGTCAAAAAAGCCATTTAAGCCTTTTCACAGTGAGATCTATGCGATATGGCCGAGAAATGTAATTTTGATGTTAACTCCCAAACCGCTGCGCAGAAGTAAACCAAACTTCACCCATTAGTGTATTGTATCACAATCTAGTAGTTACATGTGGAAATTTGGTTCTAGGACATTTGATTTGAGCGCAATCCTCAAACTTAGGTCAAAAAAGCCATTTAAGCCTTTTCACAGTGAGATCTATGCGATATGGCCGAGAAATGTAATTTTGATGTTAACTCCCAAACCGCTGCGCAGAAGTCAACCAAACTTCACCCAATAGTGTATTGTATCACAATCTAGTAGTTACATTTGAAAATTTTGTTCTAGGACATTTTGTTTGAACGCAATCATCAAACTTAATTAAAAAAGTCATTTAAGCCTTTTCACAGTGAGATCTATGCGATATGGCCGAGAAATGTAATTTTGATGTTAACTCCCAAACCGCTGCGCAGAAGTCAACCAAACTTCACCCAATAGTGTATTGTATCACAATCTAGTAGTTACATTTGAAAATTTTGTTCTAGGACATTTTGTTTGAGCGCAATCCTCAAACTTAGGTCAAAAAAGCCATTTAAGCCTTTTCACAGTGAGATCTATGCGATATGGCCGAGAAATGTAATTTTGATGTTAACTCCCAAACCGCTGCGCAGAAGTCAACCAAACTTCACCCAATAGTGTATTGTATCACAATCTAGTAGTTACATTTGAAAATTTTGTTCTAGGAAATTTTGTTTGAGCGCAATCATCAAACTTAATTAAAAAAGTCATTTAAGCCTTTTCACAGTGAGATCTATGCGATATGGCCGAGAAATGTAATTTTGATGTTAACTCCCAAACCGCTGCGCAGAAGTCAACCAAACTTCACCCATTAGTGTATTGTATCACAATCTAGTAGTTACATGTGAAAATTTGGTTCTAGGACATTTGATTTGAGCGCAATCCTCAAACTTAGGTCAAAAAAGCCATTTAAGCCTTTTCACAGTGAGATCTATGCGATATGGCCGAGAAATGTAATTTTGATGTTAACTCCCAAACCGCTGCGCAGAAGTCAACCAAACTTCACCCAATAGTGTATTGTATCACATTCTAGTAGTTACATTTGAAAATTTCGTTCTAGGACATTTGGTTTGAGCGCAATTATTAAACTTAGGTCAAAAAAGCCATTTAAGCCTTTTCACAGTGAGATCTATGCGATATGGCCGAGAAATGTAATTTTGATGTTAACTCCCAAACCGCTGCGCAGAAGTAAACCAAACTTCACCCATTAGTGTATTGTATCATAATCTAGTAGTTACATGTAGAAATTTGGTTCTAGGACATTTGATTTGAGCGCAATCCTCAAACTTAGGTCAAAAAAGCCATTTAAGCCTTTTCACAGTGAGATCTATGCGATATGGCCGAGAAATGTAATTTTGATGTTAACTCCCAAACCGCTGCGCAGAAGTCAACTAAACTTCACCCAATAGTGTATTGTATCACATTCTAGTAGTTACATTTGAAAATTTCGTTCTAGGACATTTGGTTTGAGCGCAATCATTAAACTTAATTAAAAAAGTCATTTAAGCCTTTTCACAGTGAGATCTATGCGATATGGCCCAGAAATGTAATTTTGATGTTAACTCCCAAACCGCTGCGCAGAAGTCAACCAAACTTCACCCATTAGTGTATTGTATCACAATCTAGTAGTTACATGTGGAAATTTGGTTCTAGGACATTTGATTTGAGCGCAATCCTCAAACTTAGGTCAAAAAAGCCATTTAAGCCTTTTCACAGTGAGATCTATGCGATATGGCCGAGAAATGTAATTTTGATGTTAACTCCCAAACCGCTGCGCAGAAGTCAACCAAACTTCACCCAATAGTGTATTGTATCACAATCTAGTAGTTACATTTGAAAATTTTGTTCTAGGAAATTTTGTTTGAGCGCAATCATCAAAGTTAATTAAAAAAGTCATTTAAGCCTTTTCACAGTGAGATCTATGCGATATGGCCGAGAAATGTAATTTTGATGTTAACTCCCAAACCGCTGCGCAGAAGTCAACCAAACTTCACCCATTAGTGTATTGTATCACAATCTAGTAGTTACATGTGGAAATTTGGTTCTAGGACATTTGATTTGAGCGCAATCCTCAAACTTAGGTCAAAAAAGCCATTTAAGCCTTTTCACAGTGAGATCTATGCGATATGGCCGAGAAATGTAATTTTGATGTTAACTCCCAAACCGCTGCGCAGAAGTCAACCAAACTTCACCCAATAGTGTATTTTATCACAATCTAGTAGTTACATTTGGAAATTTAGTTTTAGGACATTTGGTTTGAGCGCAATTATTAAACTTAGGTCAAAAAAGCCATTTAAGCCTTTTCACAGTGAGATCTATGCGATATGGCCGAGAAATGTAATTTTGATGTTAACTCCCAAACCGCTGCGCAGAAGTCAACCAAACTTCACCCATTAGTGTATTGTATCACAATCTAGTAGTTACATGTGAAAATATGGTTCTAGGACATTTGATTTGAGCGCAATCCTCAAACTTAGGTCAAAAAAGCCATTTAAGCCTTTTCACAGTGAGATCTATGCGATATGGCCGAGAAATGTAATTTTGATGTTAACTCCCAAACCGCTGCGCAGAAGTCAACCAAACTTCACCCAATAGTGTATTGTATCACAATCTAGTAGTTACATTTGAAAATTTTGTTCTAGGACATTTTGTTTGAGCGCAATCCTCAAACTTAGGTCAAAAAAGCCATTTAAGCCTTTTCACAGTGAGATCTATGCGATATGGCCGAGAAATGTAATTTTGATGTTAACTCCCAAACCGCTGCGCAGAAGTCAACCAAACTTCACCCAATAGTGTATTGTATCACATTCTAGTAGTTACATTTGAAAATTTCGTACTAGGACATTTGGTTTGAGCGCAATCATTAAACTTAGGTCAAAAAAGCCATTTAAGCCTTTTCACAGTGAGATCTATGCGATATGGCCGAGAAATGTAATTTTGATGTTAACTCCCAAACCGCTGCGCAGAAGTAAACCAAACTTCACCCATTAGTGTATTGTATCACAATCTAGTAGTTACATGCGGAAATTTGGTTCTAGAACATTTGATTTGAGCGCAATCCTCAAACTTAGGTCAAAAAAGCCATTTAAGCCTTTTCACAGTAAGATCTATGCGATATGGCCGAGAAATGTAATTTTGATGTTAACTCCCAAACCGCTGCGCAGAAGTCAACCAAACTTCACCCAATAGTGTATTTTATCACAATCTAGTAGTTACATTTGGAAATTTAGTTCTAGGACATTTGATTTGAGCGCAATCTTCAAACTTAATTAAAAAAAGTCATTTAAGCCTTTTCACAGTGAGATCTATGCGATATGGCCGAGAAATGTAATTTTGATGTTCACTCCCAAACCGCTGCGCAGAAGTCAATCAAACTTCAACCATTAGTGTATTGTATCACAATCTAGTAGTTACATGTGGAAATTTGGTTCTAGGACATTTGATTTGAGCGCAATCCTCAAACTTAGGTCAAAAAAGCCATTTAAGCCTTTTCACAGTGAGATCTATGCGATATGGCCGAGAAATGTAATTTTGATGTTAACTCCCAAACCGCTGCGCAGAAGTCAACCAAACTTCACCCAATAGTGTATTGTATCACAATCTAGTAGTTACATTTGAAAATTTTGTTCTAGGACATTTTGTTTGAGCGCAATCATCAAACTTAATTAAAAAAGTCATTTAAGCCTTTTCACAGTGAGATCTATGCGATATGGCCGAGAAATGTAATTTTGATGTTAACTCCCAAACCGCTGCGCAGAAGTCAACCAAACTTCACCCATTAGTGTATTGTATCACAATCTAGTAGTTACATGTGGAAATTTGGTTCTAGGACATTTGATTTGAGCGCAATCCTCAAACTTAGGTCAAAAAAGCCATTTAAGCCTTTTCACAGTGAGATCTATGCGATATGGCCGAGAAATGTAATTTTGATGTTAACTCCCAAACCGCTGCGCAGAAGTCAACCAAACTTCACCCAATAGTGTATTGTATCACATTCTAGAAGTTACATTTGAAAATTTCGTTCTAGGACATTTGATTAGAGCGCAATCCTCAAACTTAGGTCAAAAAAGCCATTTAAGCCTTTTCACAGTGAGATCTATGCGATATGGCCGAGAAATGTAATTTTGATGTTAACTCCCAAACCGCTGCGCAGAAGTCAACCAAACTTCACCCAATAGTGTATTGTATCACAATCTAGTAGTTACATTTGAAAATTTTGTTTTAGGACATTTTGTTTGAACGCAATCATCAAACTTAATTAAAAAAGTCATTTAAGCCTTTTCACAGTGAGATCTATGCGATATGGCCGAGAAATGTAATTTTGATGTTAACTCCCAAACCGCTGCGCAGAAGTCAACCAAACTTCACCCAATAGTGTATTGTATCACATTCTAGTAGTTACATTTGAAAATTTCGTTCTAGGACATTTGGTTTGAGCGCAATCATTAAACTTAGGTCAAAAAAGCCATTTAAGCCTTTTCACAGTGAGATCTATGCGATATGGCCGAGAAATGTAATTTTGATGTTAACTCCCAAACCGCTGCGCAGAAGTCAACCAAACTTCACCCAGTAGTGTATTGTATCACAATCTAGTAATTACATGTGGAAATTTGGTTCTAGGACATTTGATTTGAGCGCAATCCTCAAACTTAGGTCAAAAAAGCCATTTAAGCCTTTTCACAGTGAGATCTATGCGATATGGCCGAGAAATGTAATTTTGATGTTAACTCCCAAACCGCTGCGCAGAAGTAAACCAAACTTCACCCATTAGTGTATTGTATCACAATCTAGTAGTTACATGTGGAAATTTGGTTCTAGGACATTTGATTTGAGCGCAATCCTCAAACTTAGGTCAAAAAAGCCATTTAAGCCTTTTCACAGTGAGATCTATGCGATATGGCCGAGAAATGTAATTTTGATGTTAACTCCCAAACCGCTGCGCAGAAGTCAACCAAACTTCACCCAATAGTGTATTGTATCACAATCTAGTAATTACATTTGAAAATTTTGTTTTAGGACATTTTGTTTGAACGCAATCATCAAACTTAATTAAAAAAGTCATTTAAGCCTTTTCACAGTGAGATCTATGCGATATGGCCGAGAAATGTAATTTTGATGTTAACTCCCAAACCGCTGCGCAGAAGTCAACTAAACTTCACCCAATAGTGTATTGTATCACATTCAAGTAGTTACATGTGGAAATTTGGTTATAGGACATTTGATTTGAGCGCAATCCTCAAACAGGTCAAAAAAGCCATTTAAGCCTTTTCACAGTGAGATCTATGCGATATGGCCGAGAAATGTAATTTTGATGTTAACTCCCAAACCGCTGCGCAGAAGTCAACCAAACTTCACCCAATAGTGTATTTTATCACAATCTAGTAGTTACATTTGGAAATTTAGTTCTAGGACATTTGATTTGAGCGCAATCTTCAAACTTAATTAAAAAAAGTCATTTAAGCCTTTTCACAGTGAGATCTATGCGATATGGCCGAGAAATGTAATTTTGATGTTCACTCCCAAACCGCTGCGCAGAAGTCAATCAAACTTCAACCATTAGTGTATTGTATCACAATCTAGTAGTTACATGTGGAAATTTGGTTCTAGGACATTTGATTTGAGCGCAATCCTCAAACTTAGGTCAAAAAAGCCATTTAAGCCTTTTCACAGTGAGATCTATGCGATATGGCCGAGAAATGTAATTTTGATGTTAACTCCCAAACCGCTGCGCAGAAGTCAACCAAACTTCACCCAATAGTGTATTGTATCACAATCTAGTAGTTACATTTGAAAATTTTGTTCTAGGACATTTTGTTTGAGCGCAATCATCAAACTTAATTAAAAAAGTCATTTAAGCCTTTTCACAGTGAGATCTATGCGATATGGCCGAGAAATGTAATTTTGATGTTAACTCCCAAACCGCTGCGCAGAAGTCAACCAAACTTCACCCATTAGTGTATTGTATCACAATCTAGTAGTTACATGTGGAAATTTGGTTCTAGGACATTTGATTTGAGCGCAATCCTCAAACTTAGGTCAAAAAAGCCATTTAAGCCTTTTCACAGTGAGATCTATGCGATATGGCCGAGAAATGTAATTTTGATGTTAACTCCCAAACCGCTGCGCAGAAGTCAACCAAACTTCACCCAATAGTGTATTGTATCACATTCTAGTAGTTACATTTGAAAATTTCGTTCTAGGACATTTGATTTGAGCGCAATCCTCAAACTTAGGTCAAAAAAGCCATTTAAGCCTTTTCACAGTGAGATCTATGCGATATGGCCGAGAAATGTAATTTTGATGTTAACTCCCAAACCGCTGCGCAGAAGTCAACCAAACTTCACCCAATAGTGTATTGTATCACAATCTAGTAGTTACATTTGAAAATTTTGTTTTAGGACATTTTGTTTGAACGCAATCATCAAACTTAATTAAAAAAGTCATTTAAGCCTTTTCACAGTGAGATCTATGCGATATGGCCGAGAAATGTAATTTTGATGTTAACTCCCAAACCGCTGCGCAGAAGTCAACCAAACTTCACCCAATAGTGTATTGTATCACATTCTAGTAGTTACATTTGAAAATTTCGTTCTAGGACATTTGGTTTGAGCGCAATCATTAAACTTAGGTCAAAAAAGCCATTTAAGCCTTTTCACAGTGAGATCTATGCGATATGGCCGAGAAATGTAATTTTGATGTTAACTCCCAAACCGCTGCGCAGAAGTCAACCAAACTTCACCCAGTAGTGTATTGTATCACAATCTAGTAATTACATGTGGAAATTTGGTTCTAGGACATTTGATTTGAGCGCAATCCTCAAACTTAGGTCAAAAAAGCCATTTAAGCCTTTTCACAGTGAGATCTATGCGATATGGCCGAGAAATGTAATTTTGATGTTAACTCCCAAACCGCTGCGCAGAAGTAAACCAAACTTCACCCATTAGTGTATTGTATCACAATCTAGTAGTTACATTTGAAAATTTTGTTCTAGGAAATTTTGTTTGAGCGCAATCATCAAAGTTGATTAAAAAAGTCATTTAAGCCTTTTCACAGTGAGATCTATGCGATATGGCCGAGAAATGTAATTTTGATGTTAACTCCCAAACCGCTGCGCAGAAGTCAACCAAACTTCACCCATTAGTGTATTGTATCACAATCTAGTAGTTACATGTGGAAATTTGGTTCTAGGACATTTGATTTGAGCGCAATCCTCAAACTTAGGTCAAAAAAGCCATTTAAGCCTTTTCACAGTGAGATCTATGCGATATGGCCGAGAAATGTAATTTTGATGTTAACTCCCAAACCGCTGCGCAGAAGTCAACCAAACTTCACCCAATAGTGTATTTTATCACAATCTAGTAGTTACATTTGGAAATTTAGTTTTAGGACATTTGGTTTGAGCGCAATTATTAAACTTAGGTCAAAAAAGCCATTTAAGCCTTTTCACAGTGAGATCTATGCGATATGGCCGAGAAATGTAATTTTGATGTTAACTCCCAAACCGCTGCGCAGAAGTCAACCAAACTTCACCCATTAGTGTATTGTATCACAATCTAGTAGTTACATGTGAAAATATGGTTCTAGGACATTTGATTTGAGCGCAATCCTCAAACTTAGGTCAAAAAAGCCATTTAAGCCTTTTCACAGTGAGATCTATGCGATATGGCCGAGAAATGTAATTTTGATGTTAACTCCCAAACCGCTGCGCAGAAGTCAACCAAACTTCACCCAATAGTGTATTGTATCACAATCTAGTAGTTACATTTGAAAATTTTGTTCTAGGACATTTTGTTTGAGCGCAATCCTCAAACTTAGGTCAAAAAAGCCATTTAAGCCTTTTCACAGTGAGATCTATGCGATATGGCCGAGAAATGTAATTTTGATGTTAACTCCCAAACCGCTGCGCAGAAGTCAACCAAACTTCACCCAATAGTGTATTGTATCACATTCTAGTAGTTACATTTGAAAATTTCGTACTAGGACATTTGGTTTGAGCGCAATCATTAAACTTAGGTCAAAAAAGCCATTTAAGCCTTTTCACAGTGAGATCTATGCGATATGGCCGAGAAATGTAATTTTGATGTTAACTCCCAAACCGCTGCGCAGAAGTAAACCAAACTTCACCCATTAGTGTATTGTATCACAATCTAGTAGTTACATGCGGAAATTTGGTTCTAGAACATTTGATTTGAGCGCAATCCTCAAACTTAGGTCAAAAAAGCCATTTAAGCCTTTTCACAGTAAGATCTATGCGATATGGCCGAGAAATGTAATTTTGATGTTAACTCCCAAACCGCTGCGCAGAAGTCAACCAAACTTCACCCAATAGTGTATTTTATCACAATCTAGTAGTTACATTTGGAAATTTAGTTCTAGGACATTTGATTTGAGCGCAATCTTCAAACTTAATTAAAAAAAGTCATTTAAGCCTTTTCACAGTGAGATCTATGCGATATGGCCGAGAAATGTAATTTTGATGTTCACTTCCAAACCGCTGCGCAGAAGTCAATCAAACTTCAACCATTAGTGTATTGTATCACAATCTAGTAGTTACATGTGGAAATTTGGTTCTAGGACATTTGATTTGAGCGCAATCCTCAAACTTAGGTCAAAAAAGCCATTTAAGCCTTTTCACAGTGAGATCTATGCGATATGGCCGAGAAATGTAATTTTGATGTTAACTCCCAAACCGCTGCGCAGAAGTCAACCAAACTTCACCCAATAGTGTATTGTATCACAATCTAGTAGTTACATTTGAAAATTTCGTACTAGGACATTTGGTTTGAGCGCAATCATTAAACTTAGGTCAAAAAAGCCATTTAAGCCTTTTCACAGTGAGATCTATGCGATATGGCCGAGAAATGTAATTTTGATGTTAACTCCCAAACCGCTGCGCAGAAGTAAACCAAACTTCACCCATTAGTGTATTGTATCACAATCTAGTAGTTACATGCGGAAATTTGGTTCTAGAACATTTGATTTGAGCGCAATCCTCAAACTTAGGTCAAAAAAGCCATTTAAGCCTTTTCACAGTAAGATCTATGCGATATGGCCGAGAAATGTAATTTTGATGTTAACTCCCAAACCGCTGCGCAGAAGTCAACCAAACTTCACCCAATAGTGTATTTTATCACAATCTAGTAGTTACATTTGGAAATTTAGTTCTAGGACATTTGATTTGAGCGCAATCTTCAAACTTAATTAAAAAAAGTCATTTAAGCCTTTTCACAGTGAGATCTATGCGATATGGCCGAGAAATGTAATTTTGATGTTCACTTCCAAACCGCTGCGCAGAAGTCAATCAAACTTCAACCATTAGTGTATTGTATCACAATCTAGTAGTTACATGTGGAAATTTGGTTCTAGGACATTTGATTTGAGCGCAATCCTCAAACTTAGGTCAAAAAAGCCATTTAAGCCTTTTCACAGTGAGATCTATGCGATATGGCCGAGAAATGTAATTTTGATGTTAACTCCCAAACCGCTGCGCAGAAGTCAACCAAACTTCACCCAATAGTGTATTGTATCACAATCTAGTAGTTACATTTGAAAATTTTGTTCTAGGACATTTTGTTTGAGCGCAATCATCAAACTTAATTAAAAAAGTCATTTAAGCCTTTTCACAGTGAGATCTATGCGATATGGCCGAGAAATGTAATTTTGATGTTAACTCCCAAACCGCTGCGCAGAAGTCAACCAAACTTCACCCATTAGTGTATTGTATCACAATCTAGTAGTTACATGTGGAAATTTGGTTCTAGGACATTTGATTTGAGCGCAATCCTCAAACTTAGGTCAAAAAAGCCATTTAAGCCTTTTCACAGTGAGATCTATGCGATATGGCCGAGAAATGTAATTTTGATGTTAACTCCCAAACCGCTGCGCAGAAGTCAACCAAACTTCACCCAATAGTGTATTGTATCACATTCTAGTAGTTACATTTGAAAATTTCGTTCTAGGACATTTGATTTGAGCGCAATCCTCAAACTTAGGTCAAAAAAGCCATTTAAGCCTTTTCACAGTGAGATCTATGCGATATGGCCGAGAAATGTAATTTTGATGTTAACTCCCAAACCGCTGCGCAGAAGTCAACCAAACTTCACCCAATAGTGTATTGTATCACAATCTAGTAGTTACATTTGAAAATTTTGTTTTAGGACATTTTGTTTGAACGCAATCATCAAACTTAATTAAAAAAGTCATTTAAGCCTTTTCACAGTGAGATCTATGCGATATGGCCGAGAAATGTAATTTTGATGTTAACTCCCAAACCGCTGCGCAGAAGTCAACCAAACTTCACCCAATAGTGTATTGTATCACATTCTAGTAGTTACATATGAAAATTTCGTTCTAGGACATTTGGTTTGAGCGCAATCATTAAACTTAGGTCAAAAAAGCCATTTAAGCCTTTTCACAGTGAGATCTATGCGATATGGCCGAGAAATGTAATTTTGATGTTAACTCCCAAACCGCTGCGCAGAAGTCAACCAAACTTCACCCAGTAGTGTATTGTATCACAATCTAGTAATTACATGTGGAAATTTGGTTCTAGGACATTTGATTTGAGCGCAATCCTCAAACTTAGGTCAAAAAAGCCATTTAAGCCTTTTCACAGTGAGATCTATGCGATATGGCCGAGAAATGTAATTTTGATGTTAACTCCCAAACCGCTGCGCAGAAGTAAACCAAACTTCACCCATTAGTGTATTGTATCACAATCTAGTAGTTACATGTGGAAATTTGGTTCTAGGACATTTGATTTGAGCGCAATCCTCAAACTTAGGTCAAAAAAGCCATTTAAGCCTTTTCACAGTGAGATCTATGCGATATGGCCGAGAAATGTAATTTTGATGTTAACTCCCAAACCGCTGCGCAGAAGTCAACCAAACTTCACCCAATAGTGTATTGTATCACAATCTAGTAATTACATTTGAAAATTTTGTTTTAGGACATTTTGTTTGAACGCAATCATCAAACTTAATTAAAAAAGTCATTTAAGCCTTTTCACAGTGAGATCTATGCGATATGGCCGAGAAATGTAATTTTGATGTTAACTCCCAAACCGCTGCGCAGAAGTCAACTAAACTTCACCCAATAGTGTATTGTATCACATTCAAGTAGTTACATGTGGAAATTTGGTTATAGGACATTTGATTTGAGCGCAATCCTCAAACAGGTCAAAAAAGCCATTTAAGCCTTTTCACAGTGAGATCTATGCGATATGGCCGAGAAATGTAATTTTGATGTTAACTCCCAAACCGCTGCGCAGAAGTCAACCAAACTTCACCCAATAGTGTATTTTATCACAATCTAGTAGTTACATTTGGAAATTTAGTTCTAGGACATTTGATTTGAGCGCAATCTTCAAACTTAATTAAAAAAAGTCATTTAAGCCTTTTCACAGTGAGATCTATGCGATATGGCCGAGAAATGTAATTTTGATGTTCACTCCCAAACCGCTGCGCAGAAGTCAACCAAACTTCAACCATTAGTGTATTGTATCACAATCTAGTAGTTACATGTGGAAATTTGGTTCTAGGACATTTGATTTGAGCGCAATCCTCAAACTTAGGTCAAAAAAGCCATTTAAGCCTTTTCACAGTGAGATCTATGCGATATGGCCGAGAAATGTAATTTTGATGTTAACTCCCAAACCGCTGCGCAGAAGTAAACCAAACTTCACCCATTAGTGTATTGTATCACAATCTAGCAGTTACATGCGGAAATTTGGTTCTAGAACATTTGATTTGAGCGCAATCCTCAAACTTAGGTCAAAAAAGCCATTTAAGCCTTTTCACAGTAAGATCTATGCGATATGGCCGAGAAATGTAATTTTGATGTTAACTCCCAAACCGCTGCGCAGAAGTCAACCAAACTTCACCCAATAGTGTATTTTATCACAATCTAGTAGTTACATTTGGAAATTTAGTTCTAGGACATTTGATTTGAGCGCAATCTTCAAACTTAATTAAAAAAAGTCATTTAAGCCTTTTCACAGTGAGATCTATGCGATATGGCCGAGAAATGTAATTTTGATGTTCACTCCCAAACCGCTGCGCAGAAGTCAATCAAACTTCAACCATTAGTGTATTGTATCACAATCTAGTAGTTACATGTGGAAATTTGGTTCTAGGACATTTGATTTGAGCGCAATCCTCAAACTTAGGTCAAAAAAGCCATTTAAGCCTTTTCACAGTGAGATCTATGCGATATGGCCGAGAAATGTAATTTTGATGTTAACTCCCAAACCGCTGCGCAGAAGTCAACCAAACTTCACCCAATAGTGTATTGTATCACAATCTAGTAGTTACATTTGAAAATTTTGTTCTAGGACATTTTGTTTGAGCGCAATCATCAAACTTAATTAAAAAAGTCATTTAAGCCTTTTCACAGTGAGATCTATGCGATATGGCCGAGAAATGTAATTTTGATGTTAACTCCCAAACCGCTGCGCAGAAGTCAACCAAACTTCACCCATTAGTGTATTGTATCACAATCTAGTAGTTACATGTGGAAATTTGGTTCTAGGACATTTGATTTGAGCGCAATCCTCAAACTTAGGTCAAAAAAGCCATTTAAGCCTTTTCACAGTGAGATCTATGCGATATGGCCGAGAAATGTAATTTTGATGTTAACTCCCAAACCGCTGCGCAGAAGTCAACCAAACTTCACCCAATAGTGTATTGTATCACATTCTAGTAGTTACATTTGAAAATTTCGTTCTAGGACATTTGATTTGAGCGCAATCCTCAAACTTAGGTCAAAAAAGCCATTTAAGCCTTTTCACAGTGAGATCTATGCGATATGGCCGAGAAATGTAATTTTGATGTTAACTCCCAAACCGCTGCGCAGAAGTCAACCAAACTTCACCCAATAGTGTATTGTATCACAATCTAGTAGTTACATTTGAAAATTTTGTTTTAGGACATTTTGTTTGAACGCAATCATCAAACTTAATTAAAAAAGTCATTTAAGCCTTTTCACAGTGAGATCTATGCGATATGGCCGAGAAATGTAATTTTGATGTTAACTCCCAAACCGCTGCGCAGAAGTCAACCAAACTTCACCCAATAGTGTATTGTATCACATTCTAGTAGTTACATTTGAAAATTTCGTTCTAGGACATTTGGTTTGAGCGCAATCATTAAACTTAGGTCAAAAAAGCCATTTAAGCCTTTTCACAGTGAGATCTATGCGATATGGCCGAGAAATGTAATTTTGATGTTAACTCCCAAACCGCTGCGCAGAAGTCAACCAAACTTCACCCAGTAGTGTATTGTATCACAATCTAGTAATTACATGTGGAAATTTGGTTCTAGGACATTTGATTTGAGCGCAATCCTCAAACTTAGGTCAAAAAAGCCATTTAAGCCTTTTCACAGTGAGATCTATGCGATATGGCCGAGAAATGTAATTTTGATGTTAACTCCCAAACCGCTGCGCAGAAGTAAACCAAACTTCACCCATTAGTGTATTGTATCACAATCTAGTAGTTACATGTGGAAATTTGGTTCTAGGACATTTGATTTGAGCGCAATCCTCAAACTTAGGTCAAAAAAGCCATTTAAGCCTTTTCACAGTGAGATCTATGCGATATGGCCGAGAAATGTAATTTTGATGTTAACTCCCAAACCGCTGCGCAGAAGTCAACCAAACTTCACCCAATAGTGTATTGAATCACAATCTAGTAATTACATTTGAAAATTTTGTTTTAGGACATTTTGTTTGAACGCAATCATCAAACTTAATTAAAAAAGTCATTTAAGCCTTTTCACAGTGAGATCTATGCGATATGGCCGAGAAATGTAATTTTGATGTTAACTCCCAAACCGCTGCGCAGAAGTCAACTAAACTTCACCCAATAGTGTATTGTATCACATTCTAGTAGTTACATGTGGAAATTTGGTTATAGGACATTTGATTTGAGCGCAATCCTCAAACAGGTCAAAAAAGCCATTTAAGCCTTTTCACAGTGAGATCTATGCGATATGGCCGAGAAATGTAATTTTGATGTTAACTCCCAAACCGCTGCGCAGAAGTCAATCAAACTTCACCCAATAGTGTATTTTATCACAATCTAGTAGTTACATTTGGAAATTTAGTTCTAGGACATTTGATTTGAGCGCAATCTTCAAACTTAATTAAAAAAAGTCATTTAAGCCTTTTCACAGTGAGATCTATGCGATATGGCCGAGAAATGTAATTTTGATGTTCACTCCCAAACCGCTGCGCAGAAGTCAACCAAACTTCAACCATTAGTGTATTGTATCACAATCTAGTAGTTACATGTGGAAATTTGGTTCTAGGACATTTGATTTGAGCGCAATCCTCAAACTTAGGTCAAAAAAGCCATTTAAGCCTTTTCACAGTGAGATCTATGCGATATGGCCGAGAAATGTAATTTTGATGTTAACTCCCAAACCGCTGCGCAGAAGTCAACCAAACTTCACCCATTAGTGTATTGTATCACAATCTAGTAATTACATGTGGAAATTTGGTTCTAGGACATTTGATTTGAGCGCAATCCTCAAACTTAGGTCAAAAAAGCCATTTAAGCCTTTTCACAGTGAGATCTATGCGATATGGCCGAGAAATGTAATTTTGATGTTAACTCCCAAACCGCTGCGCAGAAGTCAACCAAACTTCACCCAATAGTGTATTGTATCACAATCTAGTAGTTACATTTGAAAATTTTGTTTTAGGACATTTTGTTTGAACGCAATCATCAAACTTAATTAAAAAAGTCATTTAAGCCTTTTCACAGTGAGATCTATGCGATATGGCCGAGAAATGTAATTTTGATGTTAACTCCCAAACCGCTGCGCAGAAGTCAACCAAACTTCACCCAATAGTGTATTGTATCACATTCTAGTAGTTACATTTGAAAATTTCGTTCTAGGACATTTGGTTTGAGCGCAATCATTAAACTTAGGTCAAAAAAGCCATTTAAGCCTTTTCACAGTGAGATCTATGCGATATGGCCGAGAAATGTAATTTTGATGTTAACTCCCAAACCGCTGCGCAGAAGTCAACCAAACTTCACCCAGTAGTGTATTGTATCACAATCTAGTAATTACATGTGGAAATTTGGTTCTAGGACATTTGATTTGAGCGCAATCCTCAAACTTAGGTCAAAAAAGCCATTTAAGCCTTTTCACAGTGAGATCTATGCGATATGGCCGAGAAATGTAATTTTGATGTTAACTCCCAAACCGCTGCGCAGAAGTAAACCAAACTTCACCCATTAGTGTATTGTATCACAATCTAGTAGTTACATGTGGAAATTTGGTTCTAGGACATTTGATTTGAGCGCAATCCTCAAACTTAGGTCAAAAAAGCCATTTAAGCCTTTTCACAGTGAGATCTATGCGATATGGCCGAGAAATGTAATTTTGATGTTAACTCCCAAACCGCTGCGCAGAAGTCAACCAAACTTCACCCAATAGTGTATTGTATCACAATCTAGTAGTTACATTTGAAAATTTTGTTCTAGGAAATTTTGTTTGAGCGCAATCATCAAAGTTAATTAAAAAAGTCATTTAAGCCTTTTCACAGTGAGATCTATGCGATATGGCCGAGAAATGTAATTTTGATGTTAACTCCCAAACCGCTGCGCAGAAGTCAACCAAACTTCACCCATTAGTGTATTGTATCACAATCTAGTAGTTACATGTGAAAATTTGGTTCTAGGACATTTGATTTGAGCGCAATCCTCAAACTTAGGTCAAAAAAGCCATTTAAGCCTTTTCACAGTGAGATCTATGCGATATGGCCGAGAAATGTAATTTTGATGTTAACTCCCAAACCGCTGCGCAGAAGTCAACCAAACTTCACCCAATAGTGTATTGTATCACATTCTAGTAGTTACATTTGAAAATTTCGTTCTAGGACATTTGGTTTGAGCGCAATTATTAAACTTAGGTCAAAAAAGCCATTTAAGCCTTTTCACAGTGAGATCTATGCGATATGGCCGAGAAATGTAATTTTGATGTTAACTCCCAAACCGCTGCGCAGAAGTCAACTAAACTTCACCCAATAGTGTATTGTATCACATTCTAGTAGTTACATTTGAAAATTTCGTTCTAGGACATTTGATTTGAGCGAAATCCTCAAACTTAGGTCAAAAAAGCCATTTAAGCCTTTTCACAGTGAGATCTATGCGATATGGCCGAGAAATGTAATTTTGATGTTAACTCCCAAACCGCTGCGCAGAAGTCAACCAAACTTCACCCAATAGTGTATTGTATCACAATCTAGTAGTTACATTTGAAAATTTTGTTCTAGGACATTTTGTTTGAGCGCAATCCTCAAACTTAGGTCAAAAAAGCCATTTAAGCCTTTTCACAGTGAGATCTATGCGATATGGCCGAGAAATGTAATTTTGATGTTAACTCCCAAACCGCTGCGCAGAAGTCAACCAAACTTCACCCAATAGTGTATTGTATCACATTCTAGTAGTTACATTTGAAAATTTCGTACTAGGACATTTGGTTTGAGCGCAATCATTAAACTTAGGTCAAAAAAGCCATTTAAGCCTTTTCACAGTGAGATCTATGCGATATGGCCGAGAAATGTAATTTTGATGTTAACTCCCAAACCGCTGCGCAGAAGTAAACCAAACTTCACCCATTAGTGTATTGTATCACAATCTAGTAGTTACATGCGGAAATTTGGTTCTAGAACATTTGATTTGAGCGCAATCCTCAAACTTAGGTCAAAAAAGCCATTTAAGCCTTTTCACAGTAAGATCTATGCGATATGGCCGAGAAATGTAATTTTGATGTTAACTCCCAAACCGCTGCGCAGAAGTCAACCAAACTTCACCCAATAGTGTATTTTATCACAATCTAGTAGTTACATTTGGAAATTTAGTTCTAGGACATTTGATTTGAGCGCAATCTTCAAACTTAATTAAAAAAAGTCATTTAAGCCTTTTCACAGTGAGATCTATGCGATATGGCCGAGAAATGTAATTTTGATGTTCACTCCCAAACCGCTGCGCAGAAGTCAATCAAACTTCAACCATTAGTGTATTGTATCACAATCTAGTAGTTACATGTGGAAATTTGGTTCTAGGACATTTGATTTGAGCGCAATCCTCAAACTTAGGTCAAAAAAGCCATTTAAGCCTTTTCACAGTGAGATCTATGCGATATGGCCGAGAAATGTAATTTTGATGTTAACTCCCAAACCGCTGCGCAGAAGTCAACCAAACTTCACCCAATAGTGTATTGTATCACAATCTAGTAGTTACATTTGAAAATTTTGTTCTAGGACATTTTGTTTGAGCGCAATCATCAAACTTAATTAAAAAAGTCATTTAAGCCTTTTCACAGTGAGATCTATGCGATATGGCCGAGAAATGTAATTTTGATGTTAACTCCCAAACCGCTGCGCAGAAGTCAACCAAACTTCACCCATTAGTGTATTGTATCACAATCTAGTAGTTACATGTGGAAATTTGGTTCTAGGACATTTGATTTGAGCGCAATCCTCAAACTTAGGTCAAAAAAGCCATTTAAGCCTTTTCACAGTGAGATCTATGCGATATGGCCGAGAAATGTAATTTTGATGTTAACTCCCAAACCGCTGCGCAGAAGTCAACCAAACTTCACCCAATAGTGTATTGTATCACATTCTAGAAGTTACATTTGAAAATTTCGTTCTAGGACATTTGATTAGAGCGCAATCCTCAAACTTAGGTCAAAAAAGCCATTTAAGCCTTTTCACAGTGAGATCTATGCGATATGGCCGAGAAATGTAATTTTGATGTTAACTCCCAAACCGCTGCGCAGAAGTCAACCAAACTTCACCCAATAGTGTATTGTATCACAATCTAGTAGTTACATTTGAAAATTTTGTTTTAGGACATTTTGTTTGAACGCAATCATCAAACTTAATTAAAAAAGTCATTTAAGCCTTTTCACAGTGAGATCTATGCGATATGGCCGAGAAATGTAATTTTGATGTTAACTCCCAAACCGCTGCGCAGAAGTCAACCAAACTTCACCCAATAGTGTATTGTATCACATTCTAGTAGTTACATTTGAAAATTTCGTTCTAGGACATTTGGTTTGAGCGCAATCATTAAACTTAGGTCAAAAAAGCCATTTAAGCCTTTTCACAGTGAGATCTATGCGATATGGCCGAGAAATGTAATTTTGATGTTAACTCCCAAACCGCTGCGCAGAAGTCAACCAAACTTCACCCAGTAGTGTATTGTATCACAATCTAGTAATTACATGTGGAAATTTGGTTCTAGGACATTTGATTTGAGCGCAATCCTCAAACTTAGGTCAAAAAAGCCATTTAAGCCTTTTCACAGTGAGATCTATGCGATATGGCCGAGAAATGTAATTTTGATGTTAACTCCCAAACCGCTGCGCAGAAGTAAACCAAACTTCACCCATTAGTGTATTGTATCACAATCTAGTAGTTACATGTGGAAATTTGGTTCTAGGACATTTGATTTGAGCGCAATCCTCAAACTTAGGTCAAAAAAGCCATTTAAGCCTTTTCACAGTGAGATCTATGCGATATGGCCGAGAAATGTAATTTTGATGTTAACTCCCAAACCGCTGCGCAGAAGTCAACCAAACTTCACCCAATAGTGTATTGTATCACAATCTAGTAATTACATTTGAAAATTTTGTTTTAGGACATTTTGTTTGAACGCAATCATCAAACTTAATTAAAAAAGTCATTTAAGCCTTTTCACAGTGAGATCTATGCGATATGGCCGAGAAATGTAATTTTGATGTTAACTCCCAAACCGCTGCGCAGAAGTCAACTAAACTTCACCCAATAGTGTATTGTATCACATTCAAGTAGTTACATGTGGAAATTTGGTTATAGGACATTTGATTTGAGCGCAATCCTCAAACAGGTCAAAAAAGCCATTTAAGCCTTTTCACAGTGAGATCTATGCGATATGGCCGAGAAATGTAATTTTGATGTTAACTCCCAAACCGCTGCGCAGAAGTCAACCAAACTTCACCCAATAGTGTATTTTATCACAATCTAGTAGTTACATTTGGAAATTTAGTTCTAGGACATTTGATTTGAGCGCAATCTTCAAACTTAATTAAAAAAAGTCATTTAAGCCTTTTCACAGTGAGATCTATGCGATATGGCCGAGAAATGTAATTTTGATGTTCACTCCCAAACCGCTGCGCAGAAGTCAACCAAACTTCAACCATTAGTGTATTGTATCACAATCTAGTAGTTACATGTGGAAATTTGGTTCTAGGACATTTGATTTGAGCGCAATCCTCAAACTTAGGTCAAAAAAGCCATTTAAGCCTTTTCACAGTGAGATCTATGCGATATGGCCGAGAAATGTAATTTTGATGTTAACTCCCAAACCGCTGCGCAGAAGTAAACCAAACTTCACCCATTAGTGTATTGTATCACAATCTAGCAGTTACATGCGGAAATTTGGTTCTAGAACATTTGATTTGAGCGCAATCCTCAAACTTAGGTCAAAAAAGCCATTTAAGCCTTTTCACAGTAAGATCTATGCGATATGGCCGAGAAATGTAATTTTGATGTTAACTCCCAAACCGCTGCGCAGAAGTCAACCAAACTTCACCCAATAGTGTATTTTATCACAATCTAGTAGTTACATTTGGAAATTTAGTTCTAGGACATTTGATTTGAGCGCAATCTTCAAACTTAATTAAAAAAAGTCATTTAAGCCTTTTCACAGTGAGATCTATGCGATATGGCCGAGAAATGTAATTTTGATGTTCACTCCCAAACCGCTGCGCAGAAGTCAATCAAACTTCAACCATTAGTGTATTGTATCACAATCTAGTAGTTACATGTGGAAATTTGGTTCTAGGACATTTGATTTGAGCGCAATCCTCAAACTTAGGTCAAAAAAGCCATTTAAGCCTTTTCACAGTGAGATCTATGCGATATGGCCGAGAAATGTAATTTTGATGTTAACTCCCAAACCGCTGCGCAGAAGTCAACCAAACTTCACCCAATAGTGTATTGTATCACAATCTAGTAGTTACATTTGAAAATTTGGTTCTAGGACATTTTGTTTGAGCGCAATCATCAAACTTAATTAAAAAAGTCATTTAAGCCTTTTCACAGTGAGATCTATGCGATATGGCCGAGAAATGTAATTTTGATGTTAACTCCCAAACCGCTGCGCAGAAGTCAACCAAACTTCACCCATTAGTGTATTGTATCACAATCTAGTAGTTACATGTGGAAATTTGGTTCTAGGACATTTGATTTGAGCGCAATCCTCAAACTTAGGTCAAAAAAGCCATTTAAGCCTTTTCACAGTGAGATCTATGCGATATGGCCGAGAAATGTAATTTTGATGTTAACTCCCAAACCGCTGCGCAGAAGTCAACCAAACTTCACCCAATAGTGTATTGTATCACATTCTAGTAGTTACATTTGAAAATTTCGTTCTAGGACATTTGATTTGAGCGCAATCCTCAAACTTAGGTCAAAAAAGCCATTTAAGCCTTTTCACAGTGAGATCTATGCGATATGGCCGAGAAATGTAATTTTGATGTTAACTCCCAAACCGCTGCGCAGAAGTCAACCAAACTTCACCCAATAGTGTATTGTATCACAATCTAGTAGTTACATTTGAAAATTTTGTTTTAGGACATTTTGTTTGAACGCAATCATCAAACTTAATTAAAAAAGTCATTTAAGCCTTTTCACAGTGAGATCTATGCGATATGGCCGAGAAATGTAATTTTGATGTTAACTCCCAAACCGCTGCGCAGAAGTCAACCAAACTTCACCCAATAGTGTATTGTATCACATTCTAGTAGTTACATTTGAAAATTTCGTTCTAGGACATTTGGTTTGAGCGCAATCATTAAACTTAGGTCAAAAAAGCCATTTAAGCCTTTTCACAGTGAGATCTATGCGATATGGCCGAGAAATGTAATTTTGATGTTAACTCCCAAACCGCTGCGCAGAAGTCAACCAAACTTCACCCAGTAGTGTATTGTATCACAATCTAGTAATTACATGTGGAAATTTGGTTCTAGGACATTTGATTTGAGCGCAATCCTCAAACTTAGGTCAAAAAAGCCATTTAAGCCTTTTCACAGTGAGATCTATGCGATATGGCCGAGAAATGTAATTTTGATGTTAACTCCCAAACCGCTGCGCAGAAGTAAACCAAACTTCACCCATTAGTGTATTGTATCACAATCTAGTAGTTACATTTGAAAATTTTGTTCTAGGAAATTTTGTTTGAGCGCAATCATCAAAGTTAATTAAAAAAGTCATTTAAGCCTTTTCACAGTGAGATCTATGCGATATGGCCGAGAAATGTAATTTTGATGTTAACTCCCAAACCGCTGCGCAGAAGTCAACCAAACTTCACCCATTAGTGTATTGTATCACAATCTAGTAGTTACATGTGGAAATTTGGTTCTAGGACATTTGATTTGAGCGCAATCCTCAAACTTAGGTCAAAAAAGCCATTTAAGCCTTTTCACAGTGAGATCTATGCGATATGGCCGAGAAATGTAATTTTGATGTTAACTCCCAAACCGCTGCGCAGAAGTCAACCAAACTTCACCCAATAGTGTATTTTATCACAATCTAGTAGTTACATTTGGAAATTTAGTTTTAGGACATTTGGTTTGAGCGCAATTATTAAACTTAGGTCAAAAAAGCCATTTAAGCCTTTTCACAGTGAGATCTATGCGATATGGCCGAGAAATGTAATTTTGATGTTAACTCCCAAACCGCTGCGCAGAAGTCAACCAAACTTCACCCATTAGTGTATTGTATCACAATCTAGTAGTTACATGTGAAAATATGGTTCTAGGACATTTGATTTGAGCGCAATCCTCAAACTTAGGTCAAAAAAGCCATTTAAGCCTTTTCACAGTGAGATCTATGCGATATGGCCGAGAAATGTAATTTTGATGTTAACTCCCAAACCGCTGCGCAGAAGTCAACCAAACTTCACCCAATAGTGTATTGTATCACAATCTAGTAGTTACATTTGAAAATTTTGTTCTAGGACATTTTGTTTGAGCGCAATCCTCAAACTTAGGTCAAAAAAGCCATTTAAGCCTTTTCACAGTGAGATCTATGCGATATGGCCGAGAAATGTAATTTTGATGTTAACTCCCAAACCGCTGCGCAGAAGTCAACCAAACTTCACCCAATAGTGTATTGTATCACATTCTAGTAGTTACATTTGAAAATTTCGTACTAGGACATTTGGTTTGAGCGCAATCATTAAACTTAGGTCAAAAAAGCCATTTAAGCCTTTTCACAGTGAGATCTATGCGATATGGCCGAGAAATGTAATTTTGATGTTAACTCCCAAACCGCTGCGCAGAAGTAAACCAAACTTCACCCATTAGTGTATTGTATCACAATCTAGTAGTTACATGCGGAAATTTGGTTCTAGAACATTTGATTTGAGCGCAATCCTCAAACTTAGGTCAAAAAAGCCATTTAAGCCTTTTCACAGTAAGATCTATGCGATATGGCCGAGAAATGTAATTTTGATGTTAACTCCCAAACCGCTGCGCAGAAGTCAACCAAACTTCACCCAATAGTGTATTTTATCACAATCTAGTAGTTACATTTGGAAATTTAGTTCTAGGACATTTGATTTGAGCGCAATCCTCAAACTTAGGTCAAAAAAGTCATTTAAGCCTTTTCACAGTGAGATCTATGCGATATGGCCGAGAAATGTAATTTTGATGTTCACTCCCAAACCGCTGCGCAGAAGTCAATCAAACTTCAACCATTAGTGTATTGTATCACAATCTAGTAGTTACATGTGGAAATTTGGTTCTAGGACATTTGATTTGAGCGCAATCCTCAAACTTAGGTCAAAAAAGCCATTTAAGCCTTTTCACAGTGAGATCTATGCGATATGGCCGAGAAATGTAATTTTGATGTTAACTCCCAAACCGCTGCGCAGAAGTCAACCAAACTTCACCCAATAGTGTATTGTATCACAATCTAGTAGTTACATTTGAAAATTTTGTTCTAGGACATTTTGTTTGAGCGCAATCATCAAACTTAATTAAAAAAGTCATTTAAGCCTTTTCACAGTGAGATCTATGCGATATGGCCGAGAAATGTAATTTTGATGTTAACTCCCAAACCGCTGCGCAGAAGTCAACCAAACTTCACCCATTAGTGTATTGTATCACAATCTAGTAGTTACATGTGGAAATTTGGTTCTAGGACATTTGATTTGAGCGCAATCCTCAAACTTAGGTCAAAAAAGCCATTTAAGCCTTTTCACAGTGAGATCTATGCGATATGGCCGAGAAATGTAATTTTGATGTTAACTCCCAAACCGCTGCGCAGAAGTCAACCAAACTTCACCCAATAGTGTATTGTATCACATTCTAGTAGTTACATTTGAAAATTTCGTTCTAGGACATTTGATTTGAGCGCAATCCTCAAACTTAGGTCAAAAAAGCCATTTAAGCCTTTTCACAGTGAGATCTATGCGATATGGCCGAGAAATGTAATTTTGATGTTAACTCCCAAACCGCTGCGCAGAAGTCAACCAAACTTCACCCAATAGTGTATTGTATCACAATCTAGTAGTTACATTTGAAAATTTTGTTTTAGGACATTTTGTTTGAACGCAATCATCAAACTTAATTAAAAAAGTCATTTAAGCCTTTTCACAGTGAGATCTATGCGATATGGCCGAGAAATGTAATTTTGATGTTAACTCCCAAACCGCTGCGCAGAAGTCAACCAAACTTCACCCAATAGTGTATTGTATCACATTCTAGTAGTTACATTTGAAAATTTCGTTCTAGGACATTTGGTTTGAGCGCAATCATTAAACTTAGGTCAAAAAAGCCATTTAAGCCTTTTCACAGTGAGATCTATGCGATATGGCCGAGAAATGTAATTTTGATGTTAACTCCCAAACCGCTGCGCAGAAGTCAACCAAACTTCACCCAGTAGTGTATTGTATCACAATCTAGTAATTACATGTGGAAATTTGGTTCTAGGACATTTGATTTGAGCGCAATCCTCAAACTTAGGTCAAAAAAGCCATTTAAGCCTTTTCACAGTGAGATCTATGCGATATGGCCGAGAAATGTAATTTTGATGTTAACTCCCAAACCGCTGCGCAGAAGTAAACCAAACTTCACCCATTAGTGTATTGTATCACAATCTAGTAGTTACATGTGGAAATTTGGTTCTAGGACATTTGATTTGAGCGCAATCCTCAAACTTAGGTCAAAAAAGCCATTTAAGCCTTTTCACAGTGAGATCTATGCGATATGGCCGAGAAATGTAATTTTGATGTTAACTCCCAAACCGCTGCGCAGAAGTCAACCAAACTTCACCCAATAGTGTATTGTATCACAATCTAGTAATTACATTTGAAAATTTTGTTTTAGGACATTTTGTTTGAACGCAATCATCAAACTTAATTAAAAAAGTCATTTAAGCCTTTTCACAGTGAGATCTATGCGATATGGCCGAGAAATGTAATTTTGATGTTAACTCCCAAACCGCTGCGCAGAAGTCAACTAAACTTCACCCAATAGTGTATTGTATCACATTCAAGTAGTTACATGTGGAAATTTGGTTATAGGACATTTGATTTGAGCGCAATCCTCAAACAGGTCAAAAAAGCCATTTAAGCCTTTTCACAGTGAGATCTATGCGATATGGCCGAGAAATGTAATTTTGATGTTAACTCCCAAACCGCTGCGCAGAAGTAAACCAAACTTCACCCATTAGTGTATTGTATCACAATCTAGCAGTTACATGCGGAAATTTGGTTCTAGAACATTTGATTTGAGCGCAATCCTCAAACTTAGGTCAAAAAAGCCATTTAAGCCTTTTCACAGTAAGATCTATGCGATATGGCCGAGAAATGTAATTTTGATGTTAACTCCCAAACCGCTGCGCAGAAGTCAACCAAACTTCACCCAATAGTGTATTTTATCACAATCTAGTAGTTACATTTGGAAATTTAGTTCTAGGACATTTGATTTGAGCGCAATCTTCAAACTTAATTAAAAAAAGTCATTTAAGCCTTTTCACAGTGAGATCTATGCGATATGGCCGAGAAATGTAATTTTGATGTTCACTCCCAAACCGCTGCGCAGAAGTCAATCAAACTTCAACCATTAGTGTATTGTATCACAATCTAGTAGTTACATGTGGAAATTTGGTTCTAGGACATTTGATTTGAGCGCAATCCTCAAACTTAGGTCAAAAAAGCCATTTAAGCCTTTTCACAGTGAGATCTATGCGATATGGCCGAGAAATGTAATTTTGATGTTAACTCCCAAACCGCTGCGCAGAAGTCAACCAAACTTCACCCAATAGTGTATTGTATCACAATCTAGTAGTTACATTTGAAAATTTTGTTCTAGGACATTTTGTTTGAGCGCAATCATCAAACTTAATTAAAAAAGTCATTTAAGCCTTTTCACAGTGAGATCTATGCGATATGGCCGAGAAATGTAATTTTGATGTTAACTCCCAAACCGCTGCGCAGAAGTCAACCAAACTTCACCCATTAGTGTATTGTATCACAATCTAGTAGTTACATGTGGAAATTTGGTTCTAGGACATTTGATTTGAGCGCAATCCTCAAACTTAGGTCAAAAAAGCCATTTAAGCCTTTTCACAGTGAGATCTATGCGATATGGCCGAGAAATGTAATTTTGATGTTAACTCCCAAACCGCTGCGCAGAAGTCAACCAAACTTCACCCAATAGTGTATTGTATCACATTCTAGTAGTTACATTTGAAAATTTCGTTCTAGGACATTTGATTTGAGCGCAATCCTCAAACTTAGGTCAAAAAAGCCATTTAAGCCTTTTCACAGTGAGATCTATGCGATATGGCCGAGAAATGTAATTTTGATGTTAACTCCCAAACCGCTGCGCAGAAGTCAACCAAACTTCACCCAATAGTGTATTGTATCACAATCTAGTAGTTACATTTGAAAATTTTGTTTTAGGACATTTTGTTTGAACGCAATCATCAAACTTAATTAAAAAAGTCATTTAAGCCTTTTCACAGTGAGATCTATGCGATATGGCCGAGAAATGTAATTTTGATGTTAACTCCCAAACCGCTGCGCAGAAGTCAACCAAACTTCACCCAATAGTGTATTGTATCACATTCTAGTAGTTACATTTGAAAATTTCGTTCTAGGACATTTGGTTTGAGCGCAATCATTAAACTTAGGTCAAAAAAGTCATTTAAGCCTTTTCACAGTGAGATCTATGCGATATGGCCGAGAAATGTAATTTTGATGTTAACTCCCAAACCGCTGCGCAGAAGTCAACCAAACTTCACCCATTAGTGTATTGTATCACAATCTAGTAATTACATGTGGAAATTTGGTTCTAGGACATTTGATTTGAGCGCAATCCTCAAACTTAGGTCAAAAAAGCCATTTAAGCCTTTTCACAGTGAGATCTATGCGATATGGCCGAGAAATGTAATTTTGATGTTAACTCCCAAACCGCTGCGCAGAAGTCAACCAAACTTCACCCAATAGTGTATTGTATCACAATCTAGTAGTTACATTTGAAAATTTTGTTCTAGGACATTTTGTTTGAGCGCAATCATCAAACTTAATTAAAAAAGTCATTTAAGCCTTTTCACAGTGAGATCTATGCGATATGGCCGAGAAATGTAATTTTGATGTTAACTCCCAAACCGCTGCGCAGAAGTCAACCAAACTTCACCCAGTAGTGTATTGTATCACAATCTACTAATTACATGTGGAAATTTGGTTCTAGGACATTTGATTTGAGCGCAATCCTCAAACTTAGGTCAAAAAAGCCATTTAAGCCTTTTCACAGTGAGATCTATGCGATATGGCCGAGAAATGTAATTTTGATGTTAACTCCCAAACCGCTGCGCAGAAGTCAATCAAACTTCACCCATTAGTGTATTGTATCACAATCTAGTAGTTACATGTGGAAATTTGGTTCTAGGACATTTGATTTGAGCGCAATCCTCAAACTTAGGTCAAAAAAGCCATTTAAGCCTTTTCACAGTGAGATCTATGCGATATGGCCGAGAAATGTAATTTTGATGTTAACTCCCAAACCGCTGCGCAGAAGTCAACCAAACTTCACCCAATAGTGTATTGAATCACAATCTAGTAATTACATTTGAAAATTTTGTTTTAGGACATTTTGTTTGAACGCAATCATCAAACTTAATTAAAAAAGTCATTTAAGCCTTTTCACAGTGAGATCTATGCGATATGGCCGAGAAATGTAATTTTGATGTTAACTCCCAAACCGCTGCGCAGAAGTCAACTAAACTTCACCCAATAGTGTATTGTATCACATTCTAGTAGTTACATGTGGAAATTTGGTTATAGGACATTTGATTTGAGCGCAATCCTCAAACAGGTCAAAAAAGCCATTTAAGCCTTTTCACAGTGAGATCTATGCGATATGGCCGAGAAATGTAATTTTGATGTTAACTCCCAAACCGCTGCGCAGAAGTCAATCAAACTTCACCCAATAGTGTATTTTATCACAATCTAGTAGTTACATTTGGAAATTTAGTTCTAGGACATTTGATTTGAGCGCAATCTTCAAACTTAATTAAAAAAAGTCATTTAAGCCTTTTCACAGTGAGATCTATGCGATATGGCCGAGAAATGTAATTTTGATGTTCACTCCCAAACCGCTGCGCAGAAGTCAACCAAACTTCAACCATTAGTGTATTGTATCACAATCTAGTAGTTACATGTGGAAATTTGGTTCTAGGACATTTGATTTGAGCGCAATCCTCAAACTTAGGTCAAAAAAGCCATTTAAGCCTTTTCACAGTGAGATCTATGCGATATGGCCGAGAAATGTAATTTTGATGTTAACTCCCAAACCGCTGCGCAGAAGTCAACCAAACTTCACCCATTAGTGTATTGTATCACAATCTAGTAATTACATGTGGAAATTTGGTTCTAGGACATTTGATTTGAGCGCAATCCTCAAACTTAGGTCAAAAAAGCCATTTAAGCCTTTTCACAGTGAGATCTATGCGATATGGCCGAGAAATGTAATTTTGATGTTAACTCCCAAACCGCTGCGCAGAAGTCAACCAAACTTAACCCAATAGTGTATTGTATCACAATCTAGTAGTTACATTTGAAAATTTTGTTTTAGGACATTTTGTTTGAACGCAATCATCAAACTTAATTAAAAAAGTCATTTAAGCCTTTTCACAGTGAGATCTATGCGATATGGCCGAGAAATGTAATTTTGATGTTAACTCCCAAACCGCTGCGCAGAAGTCAACCAAACTTCACCCAATAGTGTATTGTATCACATTCTAGTAGTTACATTTGAAAATTTCGTTCTAGGACATTTGGTTTGAGCGCAATCATTAAACTTAGGTCAAAAAAGCCATTTAAGCCTTTTCACAGTGAGATCTATGCGATATGGCCGAGAAATGTAATTTTGATGTTAACTCCCAAACCGCTGCGCAGAAGTCAACCAAACTTCACCCAGTAGTGTATTGTATCACAATCTAGTAATTACATGTGGAAATTTGGTTCTAGGACATTTGATTTGAGCGCAATCCTCAAACTTAGGTCAAAAAAGCCATTTAAGCCTTTTCACAGTGAGATCTATGCGATATGGCCGAGAAATGTAATTTTGATGTTAACTCCCAAACCGCTGCGCAGAAGTAAACCAAACTTCACCCATTAGTGTATTGTATCACAATCTAGTAGTTACATGTGGAAATTTGGTTCTAGGACATTTGATTTGAGCGCAATCCTCAAACTTAGGTCAAAAAAGCCATTTAAGCCTTTTCACAGTGAGATCTATGCGATATGGCCGAGAAATGTAATTTTGATGTTAACTCCCAAACCGCTGCGCAGAAGTCAACCAAACTTCACCCAATAGTGTATTGTATCACAATCTAGTAATTACATTTGAAAATTTTGTTTTAGGACATTTTGTTTGAACGCAATCATCAAACTTAATTAAAAAAGTTATTTAAGCCTTTTCACAGTGAGATCTATGCGATATGGCCGAGAAATATAATTTTGATGTTAACTCCCAAACCGCTGCGCAGAAGTCAACTAAACTTCACCCAATAGTGTATTGTATCACATTCTAGTAGTTACATGTGGAAATTTGGTTATAGGACATTTGATTTGAGCGCAATCCTCAAACAGGTCAAAAAAGCCATTTAAGCCTTTTCACAGTGAGATCTATGCGATATGGCCGAGAAATGTAATTTTGATGTTAACTCCCAAACCGCTGCGCAGAAGTCAACCAAACTTCACCCAATAGTGTATTTTATCACAATCTAGTAGTTACATTTGGAAATTTAGTTCTAGGACATTTGATTTGAGCGCAATCTTCAAACTTAATTAAAAAAAGTCATTTAAGCCTTTTCACAGTGAGATCTATGCGATATGGCCGAGAAATGTAATTTTGATGTTCACTCCCAAACCGCTGCGCAGAAGTCAACCAAACTTCAACCATTAGTGTATTGTATCACAATCTAGTAGTTACATGTGGAAATTTGGTTCTAGGACATTTGATTTGAGCGCAATCCTCAAACTTAGGTCAAAAAAGCCATTTAAGCCTTTTCACAGTGAGATCTATGCGATATGGCCGAGAAATGTAATTTTGATGTTAACTCCCAAACCGCTGCGCAGAAGTCAACCAAACTTCACCCATTAGTGTATTGTATCACAATCTAGTAGTTACATGTTGAAATTTGGTTCTAGGACATTTGATTTGAGCGCAATCCTCAAACTTAGGTCAAAAAAGCCATTTAAGCCTTTTCACAGTGAGATCTATGCGATATGGCCGAGAAATGTAATTTTGATGTTAACTCCCAAACCGCTGCGCAGAAGTCAACCAAACTTCACCCAATAGTGTATTGTATCACATTCTAGTAGTTACATTTGAAAATTTCGTTCTAGGACATTTGGTTTGAGCGCAATCATTAAACTTAGGTCAAAAAAGCCTTTTAAGCCTTTTCACAGTGAAATCTATGCGATATGGCCGAGAAATGTAATTTTGATGTTAACTCCCAAACCGCTGCGCAGAAGTCAACTAAACTTCACCCAATAGTGTATTGTATCACATTCTAGTAGTTACATTTGAAAATTTCGTTCTAGGACATTTGGTTTGAGCGCAATCATTAAACTTAATTTAAAAAGTCATTTAAGCCTTTTCACAGTGAGATCTATGCGATATGGCCGAGAAATGTAATTTTGATGTTAACTCCCAAACCGCTGCGCAGAAGTCAACCAAACTTCACCCATTAGTGTATTGTATCACAATCTAGTAATTACATGTGGAAATTTGGTTCTAGGACATTTGATTTGAGCGCAATCCTCAAACTTAGGTCAAAAAAGCCATTTAAGCCTTTTCACAGTGAGATCTATGCGATATGGCCGAGAAATGTAATTTTGATGTTAACTCCCAAACCGCTGCGCAGAAGTAAAACCAAACTTCACCCATTAGTGTATTGTATCACAATCTAGTAGTTACATGTGGAAATTTGGTTCTAGGACATTTGATTTGAGCGCAATCCTCAAACTTAGGTCAAAAAAGCCATTTAAGCCTTTTCACAGTGAGATCTATGCGATATGGCCGAGAAATGTAATTTTGATGTTAACTCCCAAACCGCTGCGCAGAAGTCAACCAAAATTCACCCAATAGTGTATTGTATCACAATCTAGTAATTACATTTGAAAATTTTGTTTTAGGACATTTTGTTGAACGCAATCATCAAACTTAATTAAAAAAGTCATTTAAGCCTTTTCACAGTGAGATCTATGCGATATGGCCGAGAAATGTAATTTTGATGTTAACTCCCAAACCGCTGCGCAGAAGTCAACCAAACTTCACCCAATAGTGTATTGTATCACATTCTAGTAGTTACATTTGAAAATTTCGTTCTAGGACATTTGGTTTGAGCGCAATCATTAAACTTAGGTCAAAAAAGCCATTTAAGCCTTTTCACAGTGAGATCTATGCGATATGGCCGAAAAAATGTAATTTTGATGTTAACTCCCAAACCGCTGCGAAGAAGTCAACCAAACTTCACCCAATAGTGTATTGTATCACAATCTAGTAGTTACATTTGAAAATTTTGTTCTAGGAAATTTTGTTTGAGCGCAATCATCAAACTTAATTAAAAAAGTCATTTAAGCCTTTTCACAGTGAGATCTATGCGATATGGCCGAGAAATGTAATTTTGATGTTAACTCCCAAACCGCTGCGCAGAAGTAAACCAAACTTCACCCATTAGTGTATTGTATCACAATCTAGTAGTTACATGTGGAAATTTTGTTCTAGGACATTTGGTTTGAGCGCAATCATTAAACTTAGGTCAAAAAAGCCATTTAAGCCTTTTCACAGTGAGATCTATGCGATATGGCCGAAAAATGTAATTTTGATGTTAACTCCCAAACCGCTGCGCAGAAGTAAACCAAACTTCACCCATTAGTGTATTGTATCACAATCTAGTAGTTACATGCGGAAATTTGGTTCTAGGACATTTGATTTGAGCGCAATCCTCAAACTTAGGTCAAAAAAGCCATTTAAGCCTTTTCACAGTGAGATCTATGCGATATGGCCGAGAAATGTAATTTTGATGTTAACTCCCAAACCGCTGCGCAGAAGTCAACCAAACTTCACCCAATAGTGTATTGTATCACAATCTAGTAGTTACATTTGAAAATTTTGTTCTAGGACATTTTGTTTGAACGCAATCATCAAACTTAATTAAAAAAGTCATTTAGGCCTTTTCACAGTGAGATCTATGCGATATGGCCGAGAAATGTAATTTTGATGTTAACTCCCAAACCGCTGCGCAGAAGTCAACCAAACTTCACCCATTAGTGTATTGTATCACAATCTAGTAGTTACATGTGGAAATTTGGTTATAGGACATTTGATTTGAGCGCAATCCTCAAACAGGTCAAAAAAGCCATTTAAGCCTTTTCACAGTGAGATCTATGCGATATGGCCGAGAAATGTAATTTTGATGTTAACTCCCAAACCGCTGCGCAGAAGTCAACCAAACTTCACCCAATAGTGTATTTTATCACAATCTAGTAGTTACATTTGGAAATTTAGTTCTAGGACATTTGATTTGAGCGCAATCTTCAAACTTAATTAAAAAAAGTCATTTAAGCCTTTTCACAGTGAGATCTATGCGATATGGCCGAGAAATGTAATTTTGATGTTCACTCCCAAACCGCTGCGCAGAAGTCAACCAAACTTCAACCATTAGTGTATTGTATCACAATCTAGTAGTTACATGTGGAAATTTGGTTCTAGGACATTTGATTTGAGCGCAATCCTCAAACTTAGGTCAAAAAAGCCATTTAAGCCTTTTCACAGTGAGATCTATGCGATATGGCCGAGAAATGTAATTTTGATGTTAACTCCCAAACCGCTGCGCAGAAGTCAACCAAACTTCACCCATTAGTGTATTGTATCACAATCTAGTAGTTACATGTGGAAATTTGGTATTAGGACATTTGATTTGAGCGCAATCCTCAAACTTAGGTCAAAAAAGCCATTTAAGCCTTTTCACAGTGAGATCTATGCGATATGGCCGAGAAATGTAATTTTGATGTTAACTACCAAACCGCTGCGCAGAAGTCAACCAAACTTCACCCAATAGTGTATTGTATCACATTCTAGTAGTTACATGTGGAAATTTGGTTCTAGGACATTTGGTTTGAGCGCAATCATTAAACTTAGGTCAAAAAAGCCATTTAAGCCTTTTCACAGTGAGATCTATGCGATATGGCCGAGAAATGTAATTTTGATGTTAACTCCCAAACCGCTGCGCAGAAGTAAACCAAACTTCACCCATTAGTGTATTGTATCACAATCTAGTAGTTACATGCGGAAATTTGGTTCTAGGACATTTGATTTGAGCGCAATCCTCAAACTTAGGTCAAAAAAGCCATTTAAGCCTTTTCACAGTGAGATCTATGCGATATGGCCGAGAAATGTAATTTTGATGTTAACTCCCAAACCGCTGCGCAGAAGTCAACCAAACTTCACCCAATAGTGTATTGTATCACAATCTAGTAGTTACATTTGAAAATTTTGTTCTAGGACATTTTGTTTGAACGCAATCATCAAACTTAATTAAAAAAGTCATTTAAGCCTTTTCACAGTGAGATCTATGCGATATGGCCGAGAAATGTAATTTTGATGTTAACTCCCAAACCGCTGCGCAGAAGTCAACCAAACTTCACCCATTAGTGTATTGTATCACAATCTAGTAGTTACATGTGGAAATTTGGTTATAGGACATTTGATTTGAGCGCAATCCTCAAACAGGTCAAAAAAGCCATTTAAGCCTTTTCACAGTGAGATCTATGCGATATGGCCGAGAAATGTAATTTTGATGTTAACTCCCAAACCGCTGCGCAGAAGTCAACCAAACTTCACCCAATAGTGTATTTTATCACAATCTAGTAGTTACATTTGGAAATTTAGTTCTAGGACATTTGATTTGAGCGCAATCTTCAAACTTAATTAAAAAAAGTCATTTAAGCCTTTTCACAGTGAGATCTATGCGATATGGCCGAGAAATGTAATTTTGATGTTCACTCCCAAACCGCTGCGCAGAAGTCAACCAAACTTCAACCATTAGTGTATTGTATCACAATCTAGTAGTTACATGTGGAAATTTGGTTCTAGGACATTTGATTTGAGCGCAATCCTCAAACTTAGGTCAAAAAAGCCATTTAAGCCTTTTCACAGTGAGATCTATGCGATATGGCCGAGAAATGTAATTTTGATGTTAACTCCCAAACCGCTGCGCAGAAGTCAACCAAACTTCACCCATTAGTGTATTGTATCACAATCTAGTAGTTACATGTGGAAATTTGGTTCTAGGACATTTGATTTGAGCGCAATCCTCAAACTTAGGTCAAAAAAGCCATTTAAGCCTTTTCACAGTGAGATCTATGCGATATGGCCGAGAAATGTAATTTTGATGTTAACTCCCAAACCGCTGCGCAGAAGTCAACCAAACTTCACCCAATAGTGTATTGTATCACATTCTAGTAGTTACATGTGGAAATTTGGTTCTAGGACATTTGGTTTGAGCGCAATCATTAAACTTAGGTCAAAAAAGCCATTTAAGCCTTTTCACAGTGAGATCTATGCGATATGGCCGAGAAATGTAATTTTGATGTTAACTCCCAAACCGCTGCGCAGAAGTAAACCAAACTTCACCCATTAGTGTATTGTATCACAATCTAGTAGTTACATGTGGAAATTTTGTTCTAGGACATTTGGTTTGAGCGCAATCATTAAACTTAGGTCAAAAAAGCCATTTAAGCCTTTTCACAGTGAGATCTATGCGATATGGCCGAGAAATGTAATTTTGATGTTAACTCCCAAACCGCTGCGCAGAAGTAAACCAAACTTCACCCATTAGTGTATTGTATCACAATCTAGTAGTTACATGCGGAAATTTGGTTCTAGGACATTTGATTTGAGCGCAATCCTCAAACTTAGGTCAAAAAAGCCATTTAAGCCTTTTCACAGTGAGATCTATGCGATATGGCCGAGAAATGTAATTTTGATGTTAACTCCCAAACCGCTGCGCAGAAGTCAACCAAACTTCACCCAATAGTGTATTGTATCACAATCTAGTAGTTACATTTGAAAATTTTGTTCTAGGACATTTTGATTTGAGCGCAATCTTCAAACTTAATTAAAAAAAGTCATTTAAGCCTTTTCACAGTGAGATCTATGCGATATGGCCGAGAAATGTAATTTTGATGTTCACTCCCAAACCGCTGCGCAGAAGTCAACCAAACTTCAACCATTATTGTATTGTATCACAATCTAGTAGTTACATGTGGAAATTTGGTTCTAGGACATTTGATTTGAGCGCAATCCTCAAACTTAGGTCAAAAAAGCCATTTAAGCCTTTTCACAGTGAGATCTATGCGATATGGCCGAGAAATGTAATTTTGATGTTAACTCCCAAACCGCTGCGCAGAAGTCAACTAAACTTCACCCAATAGTGTATTGTATCACATTCTAGTAGTTACATTTGAAAATTTCGTTCTAGGACATTTGGTTTGAGCGCAATTATTAAACTTAGGTCAAAAAAGCCTTTTAAGCCTTTTCACAGTGAGATCTATGCGATATGGCCGAGAAATGTAATTTTGATGTTAACTCCCAAACCGCTGCGCAGAAGTCAACTAAACTTCACCCAATAGTGTATTGTATCACATTCTAGTAGTTACATTTGAAAATTTCGTTCTAGGACATTTGGTTTGAGCGCAATCATTAAACTTAATTTAAAAAGTCATTTAAGCCTTTTCACAGTGAGATCTATGCGATATGGCCGAGAAATGTAATTTTGATGTTAACTCCCAAACCGCTGCGCAGAAGTCAACCAAACTTCACCCATTAGTGTATTGTATCACAATCTAGTAATTACATGTGGAAATTTGGTTCTAGGACATTTGATTTGAGCGCAATCCTCAAACTTAGGTCAAAAAAGCCATTTAAGCCTTTTCACATTGAGATCTATGCGATATGGCCGAGAAATGTAATTTTGATGTTAACTCCCAAACCGCTGCGCAGAAGTAAAACCAAACTTCACCCATTAGTGTATTGTATCACAATCTAGTAGTTACATGTGGAAATTTGGTTCTAGGACATTTGATTTGAGCGCAATCCTCAAACTTAGGTCAAAAAAGCCATTTAAGCCTTTTCACAGTGAGATCTATGCGATATGGCCGAGAAATGTAATTTTGATGTTAACTCCCAAACCGCTGCGCAGAAGTCAACCAAACTTCACCCAATAGTGTATTGTATCACAATCTAGTAATTACATTTGAAAATTTTGTTTTAGGACATTTTGTTGAACGCAATCATCAAACTTAATTAAAAAAGTCATTTAAGCCTTTTCACAGTGAGATCTATGCGATATGGCCGAGAAATGTAATTTTGATGTTAACTCCCAAACCGCTGCGCAGAAGTCAACCAAACTTCACCCAATAGTGTATTGTATCACATTCTAGTAGTTACATTTGAAAATTTCGTTCTAGGACATTTGGTTTGAGCGCAATCATTAAACTTAGGTCAAAAAAGCCATTTAAGCCTTTTCACAGTGAGATCTATGCGATATGGCCGAGAAATGTAATTTTGATGTTAACTCCCAAACCGCTGCGCAGAAGTCAACCAAACTTCACCCAATAGTGTATTGTATCACAATCTAGTAGTTACATTTGAAAATTTTGTTCTAGGACATTTTGTTTGAGCGCAATCATCAAACTTAATTAAAAAAGTCATTTAAGCCTTTTCACAGTGAGATCTATGCGATATGGCCGAGAAATGTAATTTTGATGTTAACTCCCAAACCGCTGCGCAGAAGTCAACCAAACTTCACCCATTAGTGTATTGTATCACAATCTAGTAGTTACATGTGGAAATTTGGTTCTAGGACATTTGATTTGAGCGCAATCCTCAAACTTAGGTCAAAAAAGCCATTTAAGCCTTTTCACAGTGAGATCTATGCGATATGGCCGAGAAATGTAATTTTGATGTTAACTCCCAAACCGCTGCGCAGAAGTCAACCAAACTTCACCCAATAGTGTATTGTATCACATTCTAGTAGTTACATTTGAAAATTTCGTTCTAGGACATTTGATTTGAGCGCAATCCTCAAACTTAGGTCAAAAAAGCCATTTAAGCCTTTTCACAGTGAGATCTATGCGATATGGCCGAGAAATGTAATTTTGATGTTAACTCCCAAACCGCTGCGCAGAAGTCAACCAAACTTCACCCAATAGTGTATTGTATCACAATCTAGTAGTTACATTTGAAAATTTTGTTTTAGGACATTTTGTTTGAACGCAATCATCAAACTTAATTAAAAAAGTCATTTAAGCCTTTTCACAGTGAGATCTATGCGATATGGCCGAGAAATGTAATTTTGATGTTAACTCCCAAACCGCTGCGCAGAAGTCAACCAAACTTCACCCAATAGTGTATTGTATCACATTCTAGTAGTTACATTTGAAAATTTCGTTCTAGGACATTTGGTTTGAGCGCAATCATTAAACTTAGGTCAAAAAAGCCATTTAAGCCTTTTCACAGTGAGATCTATGCGATATGGCCGAGAAATGTAATTTTGATGTTAACTCCCAAACCGCTGCGCAGAAGTCAACCAAACTTCACCCAGTAGTGTATTGTATCACAATCTAGTAATTACATGTGGAAATTTGGTTCTAGGACATTTGATTTGAGCGCAATCCTCAAACTTAGGTCAAAAAAGCCATTTAAGCCTTTTCACAGTGAGATCTATGCGATATGGCCGAGAAATGTAATTTTGATGTTAACTCCCAAACCGCTGCGCAGAAGTAAACCAAACTTCACCCATTAGTGTATTGTATCACAATCTAGTAGTTACATGTGGAAATTTGGTTCTAGGACATTTGATTTGAGCGCAATCCTCAAACTTAGGTCAAAAAAGCCATTTAAGCCTTTTCACAGTGAGATCTATGCGATATGGCCGAGAAATGTAATTTTGATGTTAACTCCCAAACCGCTGCGCAGAAGTCAACCAAACTTCACCCAATAGTGTATTGAATCACAATCTAGTAATTACATTTGAAAATTTTGTTTTAGGACATTTTGTTTGAACGCAATCATCAAACTTAATTAAAAAAGTCATTTAAGCCTTTTCACAGTGAGATCTATGCGATATGGCCGAGAAATGTAATTTTGATGTTAACTCCCAAACCGCTGCGCAGAAGTCAACTAAACTTCACCCAATAGTGTATTGTATCACATTCTAGTAGTTACATGTGGAAATTTGGTTATAGGACATTTGATTTGAGCGCAATCCTCAAACAGGTCAAAAAAGCCATTTAAGCCTTTTCACAGTGAGATCTATGCGATATGGCCGAGAAATGTAATTTTGATGTTAACTCCCAAACCGCTGCGCAGAAGTCAATCAAACTTCACCCAATAGTGTATTTTATCACAATCTAGTAGTTACATTTGGAAATTTAGTTCTAGGACATTTGATTTGAGCGCAATCTTCAAACTTAATTAAAAAAAGTCATTTAAGCCTTTTCACAGTGAGATCTATGCGATATGGCCGAGAAATGTAATTTTGATGTTCACTCCCAAACCGCTGCGCAGAAGTCAACCAAACTTCAACCATTAGTGTATTGTATCACAATCTAGTAGTTACATGTGGAAATTTGGTTCTAGGACATTTGATTTGAGCGCAATCCTCAAACTTAGGTCAAAAAAGCCATTTAAGCCTTTTCACAGTGAGATCTATGCGATATGGCCGAGAAATGTAATTTTGATGTTAACTCCCAAACCGCTGCGCAGAAGTCAACCAAACTTCACCCATTAGTGTATTGTATCACAATCTAGTAATTACATGTGGAAATTTGGTTCTAGGACATTTGATTTGAGCGCAATCCTCAAACTTAGGTCAAAAAAGCCATTTAAGCCTTTTCACAGTGAGATCTATGCGATATGGCCGAGAAATGTAATTTAATGTTAACTCCCAAACCGCTGCGCAGAAGTCAACCAAACTTCACCCAATAGTGTATTGTATCACAATCTAGTAGTTACATTTGAAAATTTTGTTTTAGGACATTTTGTTTGAACGCAATCATCAAACTTAATTAAAAAAGTCATTTAAGCCTTTTCACAGTGAGATCTATGCGATATGGCCGAGAAATGTAATTTTGATGTTAACTCCCAAACCGCTGCGCAGAAGTCAACCAAACTTCACCCAATAGTGTATTGTATCACATTCTAGTAGTTACATTTGAAAATTTCGTTCTAGGACATTTGGTTTGAGCGCAATCATTAAACTTAGGTCAAAAAAGCCATTTAAGCCTTTTCACAGTGAGATCTATGCGATATGGCCGAGAAATGTAATTTTGATGTTAACTCCCAAACCGCTGCGCAGAAGTCAACCAAACTTCACCCAGTAGTGTATTGTATCACAATCTAGTAATTACATGTGGAAATTTGGTTCTAGGACATTTGATTTGAGCGCAATCCTCAAACTTAGGTCAAAAAAGCCATTTAAGCCTTTTCACAGTGAGATCTATGCGATATGGCCGAGAAATGTAATTTTGATGTTAACTCCCAAACCGCTGCGCAGAAGTAAACCAAACTTCACCCATTAGTGTATTGTATCACAATCTAGTAGTTACATGTGGAAATTTGGTTCTAGGACATTTGATTTGAGCGCAATCCTCAAACTTAGGTCAAAAAAGCCATTTAAGCCTTTTCACAGTGAGATCTATGCGATATGGCCGAGAAATGTAATTTTGATGTTAACTCCCAAACCGCTGCGCAGAAGTCAACCAAACTTCACCCAATAGTGTATTGTATCACAATCTAGTAATTACATTTGAAAATTTTGTTTTAGGACATTTTGTTTGAACGCAATCATCAAACTTAATTAAAAAAAGTTATTTAAGCCTTTTCACAGTGAGATCTATGCGATATGGCCGAGAAATATAATTTTGATGTTAACTCCCAAACCGCTGCGCAGAAGTCAACTAAACTTCACCCAATAGTGTATTGTATCACATTCTAGTAGTTACATGTGGAAATTTGGTTATAGGACATTTGATTTGAGCGCAATCCTCAAACAGGTCAAAAAAGCCATTTAAGCCTTTTCACAGTGAGATCTATGCGATATGGCCGAGAAATGTAATTTTGATGTTAACTCCCAAACCGCTGCGCAGAAGTCAACCAAACTTCACCCAATAGTGTATTTTATCACAATCTAGTAGTTACATTTGGAAATTTAGTTCTAGGACATTTGATTTGAGCGCAATCTTCAAACTTAATTAAAAAAAGTCATTTAAGCCTTTTCACAGTGAGATCTATGCGATATGGCCGAGAAATGTAATTTTGATGTTCACTCCCAAACCGCTGCGCAGAAGTCAACCAAACTTCAACCATTAGTGTATTGTATCACAATCTAGTAGTTACATGTGGAAATTTGGTTCTAGGACATTTGATTTGAGCGCAATCCTCAAACTTAGGTCAAAAAAGCCATTTAAGCCTTTTCACAGTGAGATCTATGCGATATGGCCGAGAAATGTAATTTTGATGTTAACTCCCAAACCGCTGCGCAGAAGTCAACCAAACTTCACCCATTAGTGTATTGTATCACAATCTAGTAGTTACATGTTGAAATTTGGTTCTAGGACATTTGATTTGAGCGCAATCCTCAAACTTAGGTCAAAAAAGCCATTTAAGCCTTTTCACAGTGAGATCTATGCGATATGGCCGAGAAATGTAATTTTGATGTTAACTCCCAAACCGCTGCGCAGAAGTCAACCAAACTTCACCCAATAGTGTATTGTATCACATTCTAGTAGTTACATTTGAAAATTTCGTTCTAGGACATTTGGTTTGAGCGCAATCATTAAACTTAGGTCAAAAAAGCCTTTTAAGCCTTTTCACAGTGAAATCTATGCGATATGGCCGAGAAATGTAATTTTGATGTTAACTCCCAAACCGCTGCGCAGAAGTCAACTAAACTTCACCCAATAGTGTATTGTATCACATTCTAGTAGTTACATTTGAAAATTTCGTTCTAGGACATTTGGTTTGAGCGCAATCATTAAACTTAATTTAAAAAGTCATTTAAGCCTTTTCACAGTGAGATCTATGCGATATGGCCGAGAAATGTAATTTTGATGTTAACTCCCAAACCGCTGCGCAGAAGTCAACCAAACTTCACCCATTAGTGTATTGTATCACAATCTAGTAATTACATGTGGAAATTTGGTTCTAGGACATTTGATTTGAGCGCAATCCTCAAACTTAGGTCAAAAAAGCCATTTAAGCCTTTTCACAGTGAGATCTATGCGATATGGCCGAGAAATGTAATTTTGATGTTAACTCCCAAACCGCTGCGCAGAAGTAAAACCAAACTTCACCCATTAGTGTATTGTATCACAATCTAGTAGTTACATGTGGAAATTTGGTTCTAGGACATTTGATTTGAGCGCAATCCTCAAACTTAGGTCAAAAAAGCCATTTAAGCCTTTTCACAGTGAGATCTATGCGATATGGCCGAGAAATGTAATTTTGATGTTAACTCCCAAACCGCTGCGCAGAAGTCAACCAAACTTCACCCAATAGTGTATTGTATCACAATCTAGTAATTACATTTGAAAATTTTGTTTTAGGACATTTTGTTGAACGCAATCATCAAACTTAATTAAAAAAGTCATTTAAGCCTTTTCACAGTGAGATCTATGCGATATGGCCGAGAAATGTAATTTTGATGTTAACTCCCAAACCGCTGCGCAGAAGTCAACCAAACTTCACCCAATAGTGTATTGTATCACATTCTAGTAGTTACATTTGAAAATTTCGTTCTAGGACATTTGGTTTGAGCGCAATCATTAAACTTAGGTCAAAAAAGCCATTTAAGCCTTTTCACAGTGAGATCTATGCGATATGGCCGAAAAAATGTAATTTTTATGTTAACTCCCAAACCGCTGCGAAGAAGTCAACCAAACTTCACCCAATAGTGTATTGTATCACAATCTAGTAGTTACATTTGAAAATTTTGTTCTAGGAAATTTTGTTTGAGCGCAATCATCAAACTTAATTAAAAAAGTCATTTAAGCCTTTTCACAGTGAGATCTATGCGATATGGCCGAGAAATGTAATTTTGATGTTAACTCCCAAACCGCTGCGCAGAAGTAAACCAAACTTCACCCATTAGTGTATTGTATCACAATCTAGTAGTTACATGTGGAAATTTTGTTCTAGGACATTTGGTTTGAGCGCAATCATTAAACTTAGGTCAAAAAAGCCATTTAAGCCTTTTCACAGTGAGATCTATGCGATATGGCCGAAAAATGTAATTTTGATGTTAACTCCCAAACCGCTGCGCAGAAGTAAACCAAACTTCACCCATTAGTGTATTGTATCACAATCTAGTAGTTACATGCGGAAATTTGGTTCTAGGACATTTGATTTGAGCGCAATCCTCAAACTTAGGTCAAAAAAGCCATTTAAGCCTTTTCACAGTGAGATCTATGCGATATGGCCGAGAAATGTAATTTTGATGTTAACTCCCAAACCGCTGCGCAGAAGTCAACCAAACTTCACCCAATAGTGTATTGTATCACAATCTAGTAGTTACATTTGAAAATTTTGTTCTAGGACATTTTGTTTGAACGCAATCATCAAACTTAATTAAAAAAGTCATTTAGGCCTTTTCACAGTGAGATCTATGCGATATGGCCGAGAAATGTAATTTTGATGTTAACTCCCAAACCGCTGCGCAGAAGTCAACCAAACTTCACCCATTAGTGTATTGTATCACAATCTAGTAGTTACATGTGGAAATTTGGTTATAGGACATTTGATTTGAGCGCAATCCTCAAACAGGTCAAAAAAGCCATTTAAGCCTTTTCACAGTGAGATCTATGCGATATGGCCGAGAAATGTAATTTTGATGTTAACTCCCAAACCGCTGCGCAGAAGTCAACCAAACTTCACCCAATAGTGTATTTTATCACAATCTAGTAGTTACATTTGGAAATTTAGTTCTAGGACATTTGATTTGAGCGCAATCTTCAAACTTAATTAAAAAAAGTCATTTAAGCCTTTTCACAGTGAGATCTATGCGATATGGCCGAGAAATGTAATTTTGATGTTCACTCCCAAACCGCTGCGCAGAAGTCAACCAAACTTCAACCATTAGTGTATTGTATCACAATCTAGTAGTTACATGTGGAAATTTGGTTCTAGGACATTTGATTTGAGCGCAATCCTCAAACTTAGGTCAAAAAAGCCATTTAAGCCTTTTCACAGTGAGATCTATGCGATATGGCCGAGAAATGTAATTTTGATGTTAACTCCCAAACCGCTGCGCAGAAGTCAACCAAACTTCACCCATTAGTGTATTGTATCACAATCTAGTAGTTACATGTGGAAATTTGGTTCTAGGACATTTGATTTGAGCGCAATCCTCAAACTTAGGTCAAAAAAGCCATTTAAGCCTTTTCACAGTGAGATCTATGCGATATGGCCGAGAAATGTAATTTTGATGTTAACTACCAAACCGCTGCGCAGAAGTCAACCAAACTTCACCCAATAGTGTATTGTATCACATTCTAGTAGTTACATGTGGAAATTTGGTTCTAGGACATTTGGTTTGAGCGCAATCATTAAACTTAGGTCAAAAAAGCCATTTAAGCCTTTTCACAGTGAGATCTATGCGATATGGCCGAGAAATGTAATTTTGATGTTAACTCCCAAACCGCTGCGCAGAAGTAAACCAAACTTCACCCATTAGTGTATTGTATCACAATCTAGTAGTTACATGCGGAAATTTGGTTCTAGGACATTTGATTTGAGCGCAATCCTCAAACTTAGGTCAAAAAAGCCATTTAAGCCTTTTCACAGTGAGATCTATGCGATATGGCCGAGAAATGTAATTTTGATGTTAACTCCCAAACCGCTGCGCAGAAGTCAACCAAACTTCACCCAATAGTGTATTGTATCACAATCTAGTAGTTACATTTGAAAATTTTGTTCTAGGACATTTTGTTTAAACGCAATCATCAAACTTAATTAAAAAAGTCATTTAAGCCTTTTCACAGTGAGATCTATGCGATATGGCCGAGAAATGTAATTTTGATGTTAACTCCCAAACCGCTGCGCAGAAGTCAACCAAACTTCACCCATTAGTGTATTGTATCACAATCTAGTAGTTACATGTGGAAATTTGGTTATAGGACATTTGATTTGAGCGCAATCCTCAAACAGGTCAAAAAAGCCATTTAAGCCTTTTCACAGTGAGATCTATGCGATATGGCCGAGAAATGTAATTTTGATGTTAACTCCCAAACCGCTGCGCAGAAGTCAACCAAACTTCACCCAATAGTGTATTTTATCACAATCTAGTAGTTACATTTGGAAATTTAGTTCTAGGACATTTGATTTGAGCGCAATCTTCAAACTTAATTAAAAAAAGTCATTTAAGCCTTTTCACAGTGAGATCTATGCGATATGGCCGAGAAATGTAATTTTGATGTTCACTCCCAAACCGCTGCGCAGAAGTCAACCAAACTTCAACCATTAGTGTATTGTATCACAATCTAGTAGTTACATGTGGAAATTTGGTTCTAGGACATTTGATTTGAGCGCAATCCTCAAACTTAGGTCAAAAAAGCCATTTAAGCCTTTTCACAGTGAGATCTATGCGATATGGCCGAGAAATGTAATTTTGATGTTAACTCCCAAACCGCTGCGCAGAAGTCAACCAAACTTCACCCATTAGTGTATTGTATCACAATCTAGTAGTTACATGTGGAAATTTGGTTCTAGGACATTTGATTTGAGCGCAATCCTCAAACTTAGGTCAAAAAAGCCATTTAAGCCTTTTCACAGTGAGATCTATGCGATATGGCCGAGAAATGTAATTTTGATGTTAACTCCCAAACCGCTGCGCAGAAGTCAACCAAACTTCACCCAATAGTGTATTGTATCACATTCTAGTAGTTACATGTGGAAATTTGGTTCTAGGACATTTGGTTTGAGCGCAATCATTAAACTTAGGTCAAAAAAGCCATTTAAGCCTTTTCACAGTGAGATCTATGCGATATGGCCGAGAAATGTAATTTTGATGTTAACTCCCAAACCGCTGCGCAGAAGTAAACCAAACTTCACCCATTAGTGTATTGTATCACAATCTAGTAGTTACATGTGGAAATTTTGTTCTAGGACATTTGGTTTGAGCGCAATCATTAAACTTAGGTCAAAAAAGCCATTTAAGCCTTTTCACAGTGAGATCTATGCGATATGGCCGAGAAATGTAATTTTGATGTTAACTCCCAAACCGCTGCGCAGAAGTAAACCAAACTTCACCCATTAGTGTATTGTATCACAATCTAGTAGTTACATGCGGAAATTTGGTTCTAGGACATTTGATTTGAGCGCAATCCTCAAACTTAGGTCAAAAAAGCCATTTAAGCCTTTTCACAGTGAGATCTATGCGATATGGCCGAGAAATGTAATTTTGATGTTAACTCCCAAACCGCTGCGCAGAAGTCAACCAAACTTCACCCAATAGTGTATTGTATCACAATCTAGTAGTTACATTTGAAAATTTTGTTCTAGGACATTTTGATTTGAGCGCAATCTTCAAACTTAATTAAAAAAAGTCATTTAAGCCTTTTCACAGTGAGATCTATGCGATATGGCCGAGAAATGTAATTTTGATGTTCACTCCCAAACCGCTGCGCAGAAGTCAACCAAACTTCAACCATTAGTGTATTGTATCACAATCTAGTAGTTACATGTGGAAATTTGGTTCTAGGACATTTGATTTGAGCGCAATCCTCAAACTTAGGTCAAAAAAGCCATTTAAGCCTTTTCACAGTGAGATCTATGCGATATGGCCGAGAAATGTAATTTTGATGTTAACTCCCAAACCGCTGCGCAGAAGTCAACTAAACTTCACCCAATAGTGTATTGTATCACATTCTAGTAGTTACATTTGAAAATTTCGTTCTAGGACATTTGGTTTGAGCGCAATTATTAAACTTAGGTCAAAAAAGCCTTTTAAGCCTTTTCACAGTGAGATCTATGCGATATGGCCGAGAAATGTAATTTTGATGTTAACTCCCAAACCGCTGCGCAGAAGTCAACTAAACTTCACCCAATAGTGTATTGTATCACATTCTAGTAGTTACATTTGAAAATTTCGTTCTAGGACATTTGGTTTGAGCGCAATCATTAAACTTAATTTAAAAAGTCATTTAAGCCTTTTCACAGTGAGATCTATGCGATATGGCCGACAAATGTAATTTTGATGTTAACTCCCAAACCGCTGCGCAGAAGTCAACCAAACTTCACCCATTAGTGTATTGTATCACAATCTAGTAATTACATGTGGAAATTTGGTTCTAGGACATTTGATTTGAGCGCAATCCTCAAACTTAGGTCAAAAAAGCCATTTAAGCCTTTTCACATTGAGATCTATGCGATATGGCCGAGAAATGTAATTTTGATGTTAACTCCCAAACCGCTGCGCAGAAGTAAAACCAAACTTCACCCATTAGTGTATTGTATCACAATCTAGTAGTTACATGTGGAAATTTGGTTCTAGGACATTTGATTTGAGCGCAATCCTCAAACTTAGGTCAAAAAAGCCATTTAAGCCTTTTCACAGTGAGATCTATGCGATATGGCCGAGAAATGTAATTTTGATGTTAACTCCCAAACCGCTGCGCAGAAGTCAACCAAACTTCACCCAATAGTGTATTGTATCACAATCTAGTAATTACATTTGAAAATTTTGTTTTAGGACATTTTGTTGAACGCAATCATCAAACTTAATTAAAAAAGTCATTTAAGCCTTTTCACAGTGAGATCTATGCGATATGGCCGAGAAATGTAATTTTGATGTTAACTCCCAAACCGCTGCGCAGAAGTCAACCAAACTTCACCCAATAGTGTATTGTATCACATTCTAGTAGTTACATTTGAAAATTTCGTTCTAGGACATTTGGTTTGAGCGCAATCATTAAACTTAGGTCAAAAAAGCCATTTAAGCCTTTTCACAGTGAGATCTATGCGATATGGCCGAAAAAATGTAATTTTGATGTTAACTCCCAAACCGCTGCGAAGAAGTCAACCAAACTTCACCCAATAGTGTATTGTATCACAATCTAGTAGTTACATTTGAAAATTTTGTTCTAGGAAATTTTGTTTGAGCGCAATCATCAAACTTAATTAAAAAAGTCATTTAAGCCTTTTCACAGTGAGATCTATGCGATATGGCCGAGAAATGTAATTTTGATGTTAACTCCCAAACCGCTGCGCAGAAGTAAACCAAACTTCACCCATTAGTGTATTGTATCACAATCTAGTAGTTACATGTGGAAATTTTGTTCTAGGACATTTGGTTTGAGCGCAATCATTAAACTTAGGTCAAAAAAGCCATTTAAGCCTTTTCACAGTGAGATCTATGCGATATGGCCGAAAAATGTAATTTTGATGTTAACTCCCAAACCGCTGCGCAGAAGTAAACCAAACTTCACCCATTAGTGTATTGTATCACAATCTAGTAGTTACATGCGGAAATTTGGTTCTAGGACATTTGATTTGAGCGCAATCCTCAAACTTAGGTCAAAAAAGCCATTTAAGCCTTTTCACAGTGAGATCTATGCGATATGGCCGAGAAATGTAATTTTGATGTTAACTCCCAAACCGCTGCGCAGAAGTAAACCAAACTTCACCCATTAGTGTATTGTATCACAATCTAGTAGTTACATGTGGAAATTTTGTTCTAGGACATTTGGTTTGAGCGCAATCATTAAACTTAGGTCAAAAAAGCCATTTAAGCCTTTTCACAGTGAGATCTATGCGATATGGCCGAGAAATGTAATTTTGATGTTAACTCCCAAACCGCTGCGCAGAAGTAAACCAAACTTCACCCATTAGTGTATTGTATCACAATCTAGTAGTTACATGCGGAAATTTGGTTCTAGGACATTTGATTTGAGCGCAATCCTCAAACTTAGGTCAAAAAAGCCATTTAAGCCTTTTCACAGTGAGATCTATGCGATATGGCCGAGAAATGTAATTTTGATGTTAACTCCCAAACCGCTGCGCAGAAGTCAACCAAACTTCACCCAATAGTGTATTGTATCACAATCTAGTAGTTACATTTGAAAATTTTGTTCTAGGACATTTTGTTTGAACGCAATCATCAAACTTAATTAAAAAAGTCATTTAAGCCTTTTCACAGTGAGATCTATGCGATATGGCCGAGAAATGTAATTTTGATGTTAACTCCCAAACCGCTGCGCAGAAGTCAACCAAACTTCACCCATTAGTGTATTGTATCACAATCTAGTAGTTACATGTGGAAATTTGGTTATAGGACATTTGATTTGAGCGCAATCCTCAAACAGGTCAAAAAAGCCATTTAAGCCTTTTCACAGTGAGATCTATGCGATATGGCCGAGAAATATAATTTTGATGTTAACTCCCAAACCGCTGCGCAGAAGTCAACCAAACTTCACCCAATAGTGTATTTTATCACAATCTAGTAGTTACATTTGGAAATTTAGTTCTAGGACATTTGATTTGAGCGCAATCTTCAAACTTAATTAAAAAAAGTCATTTAAGCCTTTTCACAGTGAGATCTATGCGATATGGCCGAGAAATGTAATTTTGATGTTCACTCCCAAACCGCTGCGCAGAAGTCAACCAAACTTCAACCATTAGTGTATTGTATCACAATCTAGTAGTTACATGTGGAAATTTGGTTCTAGGACATTTGATTTGAGCGCAATCCTCAAACTTAGGTCAAAAAAGCCATTTAAGCCTTTTCACAGTGAGATCTATGCGATATGGCCGAGAAATGTAATTTTGATGTTAACTCCCAAACCGCTGCGCAGAAGTCAACTAAACTTCACCCAATAGTGTATTGTATCACATTCTAGTAGTTACATTTGAAAATTTCGTTCTAGGACATTTGGTTTGAGCGCAATTATTAAACTTAATTAAAAAAGTCATTTAAGCCTTTTCACAGTGAGATCTATGCGATATGGCCGAGAAATGTAATTTTGATGTTAACTCCCAAACCGCTGCGCAGAAGTCAACCAAACTTCACCCAATAGTGTATTGTATCACATTCTAGTAGTTACATTTGAAAATTTCGTTCTAGGACATTTGGTTTGAGCGCAATCATTAAACTTAGGTCAAAAAAGCCATTTAAGCCTTTTCACAGTGAGATCTATGCGATATGGCCGAGAAATGTAATTTTGATGTTAACTCCCAAACCGCTGCGCAGAAGTCAACCAAACTTCACCCATTAGTGTATTGTATCACAATCTAGTAATTACATGTGGAAATTTGGTTCTAGGACATTTGATTTGAGCGCAATCCTCAAACTTAGGTCAAAAAAGCCATTTAAGCCTTTTCACAGTGAGATCTATGCGATATGGCCGAGAAATGTAATTTTGATGTTAACTCCCAAACCGCTGCGCAGAAGTCAACTAAACTTCACCCAATAGTGTATTGTATCACATTCTAGTAGTTACATTTGAAAATTTCGTTCTAGGACATTTGGTTTGAGCGCAATTATTAAACTTAATTAAAAAAGTCATTTAAGCCTTTTCACAGTGAGATCTATGCGATATGGCCGAGAAATGTAATTTTGATGTTAACTCCCAAACCGCTGCGCAGAAGTCAACCAAACTTCACCCAATAGTGTATTGTATCACATTCTAGTAGTTACATTTGAAAATTTCGTTCTAGGACATTTGGTTTGAGCGCAATCATTAAACTTAGGTCAAAAAAGCCATTTAAGCCTTTTCACAGTGAGATCTATGCGATATGGCCGAGAAATGTAATTTTGATGTTAACTCCCAAACCGCTGCGCAGAAGTCAACCAAACTTCACCCATTAGTGTATTGTATCACAATCTAGTGTGGAAATTTGGTTCTAGGACATTTGATTTGAGCGCAATCCTCAAACTTAGGTCAAAAAAGCCATTTAAGCCTTTTCACAGTGAGATCTATGCGATATGGCCGAGAAATGTAATTTTGATGTTAACTCCCAAACCGCTGCGCAGAAGTAAACCAAACTTCACCCATTAGTGTATTGTATCACAATCTAGTAGTTACATGTGGAAATTTGGTTCTAGGACATTTGATTTGAGCGCAATCCTCAAACTTAGGTCAAAAAAGCCATTTAAGCCTTTTCACAGTGAGATCTATGCGATATGGCCGAGAAATGTAATTTTGATGTTAACTCCCAAACCGCTGCGCAGAAGTCAACCAAACTTCACCCAATAGTGTATTGTATCACAATCTAGTAATTACATTTGAAAATTTTTTTTTAGGACATTTTGTTTGAACGCAATCATCAAACTTAATTAAAAAAGTCATTTAAGCCTTTTCACAGTGAGATCTATGCGATATGGCCGAGAAATGTAATTTTGATGTTAACTCCCAAACCGCTGCGCAGAAGTCAACCAAACTTCACCCATTAGTGTATTGTATCACAATCTAGTAGTTACATGTGGAAATTTGGTTATAGGACATTTGATTTGAGCGCAATCCTCAAACAGGTCAAAAAAGCCATTTAAGCCTTTTCACAGTGAGATCTATGCGATATGGCCGAGAAATATAATTTTGATGTTAACTCCCAAACCGCTGCGCAGAAGTCAACCAAACTTCACCCAATAGTGTATTTTATCACAATCTAGTAGTTACATTTGGAAATTTAGTTCTAGGACATTTGATTTGAGCGCAATCTTCAAACTTAATTAAAAAAAGTCATTTAAGCCTTTTCACAGTGAGATCTATGCGATATGGCCGAGAAATGTAATTTTGATGTTCACTCCCAAACCGCTGCGCAGAAGTCAACCAAACTTCAACCATTAGTGTATTGTATCACAATCTAGTAGTTACATGTGGAAATTTGGTTCTAGGACATTTGATTTGAGCGCAATCCTCAAACTTAGGTCAAAAAAGCCATTTAAGCCTTTTCACAGTGAGATCTATGCGATATGGCCGAGAAATGTAATTTTGATGTTAACTCCCAAACCGCTGCGCAGAAGTCAACTAAACTTCACCCAATAGTGTATTGTATCACATTCTAGTAGTTACATTTGAAAATTTCGTTCTAGGACATTTGGTTTGAGCGCAATTATTAAACTTAATTAAAAAAGTCATTTAAGCCTTTTCACAGTGAGATCTATGCGATATGGCCGAGAAATGTAATTTTGATGTTAACTCCCAAACCGCTGCGCAGAAGTCAACCAAACTTCACCCAATAGTGTATTGTATCACATTCTAGTAGTTACATTTGAAAATTTCGTTCTAGGACATTTGGTTTGAGCGCAATCATTAAACTTAGGTCAAAAAAGCCATTTAAGCCTTTTCACAGTGAGATCTATGCGATATGGCCGAGAAATGTAATTTTGATGTTAACTCCCAAACCGCTGCGCAGAAGTCAACCAAACTTCACCCATTAGTGTATTGTATCACAATCTAGTAATTACATGTGGAAATTTGGTTCTAGGACATTTGATTTGAGCGCAATCCTCAAACTTAGGTCAAAAAAGCCATTTAAGCCTTTTCACAGTGAGATCTATGCGATATGGCCGAGAAATGTAATTTTGATGTTAACTCCCAAACCGCTGCGCAGAAGTCAACTAAACTTCACCCAATAGTGTATTGTATCACATTCTAGTAGTTACATTTGAAAATTTCGTTCTAGGAGATTTGGTTTGAGCACAATTATTAAACTTGATTAAAAAAGTCATTTAAGCCTTTTCACAGTGAGATCTATGCGATATGGCCGAGAAATGTAATTTTGATGTTAACTCCCAAACCGCTGCGCAGAAGTCAACCAAACTTCACCCAATAGTGTATTGTATCACATTCTAGTAGTTACATTTGAAAATTTCGTTCTAGGACATTTGGTTTGAGCGCAATCATTAAACTTAGGTCAAAAAAGCCTTTTAAGCCTTTTCACAGTGAGATCTATGCGATATGGCCGAGAAATGTAATTTTGATGTTAACTCCCAAACCGCTGCGCAGAAGTCAACCAAACTTCACCCATTAGTGTATTGTATCACAATCTAGTGTGGAAATTTGGTTCTAGGACATTTGATTTGAGCGCAATCCTCAAACTTAGGTCAAAAAAGCCATTTAAGCCTTTTCACAGTGAGATCTATGCGATATGGCCGAGAAATGTAATTTTGATGTTAACTCCCAAACCGCTGCGCAGAAGTAAACCAAACTTCACCCATTAGTGTATTGTATCACAATCTAGTAGTTACATGTGGAAATTTGGTTCTAGGACATTTGATTTGAGCGCAATCCTCAAACTTAGGTCAAAAAAGCCATTTAAGCCTTTTCACAGTGAGATCTATGCGATATGGCCGAGAAATGTAATTTTGATGTTAACTCCCAAACCGCTGCGCAGAAGTCAACCAAACTTCACCCAATAGTGTATTGTATCACAATCTAGTAATTACATTTGAAAATTTTTTTTTAGGACATTTTGTTTGAACGCAATCATCAAACTTAATTAAAAAAGTCATTTAAGCCTTTTCACAGTGAGATCTATGCGATATGGCCGAGAAATGTAATTTTGATGTTAACTCCCAAACCGCTGCGCAGAAGTCAACCAAACTTCACCCAATAGTGTATTGTATCACATTCTAGTAGTTACATTTGAAAATTTCGTTCTAGGACATTTGGTTTGAGCGCAATCATTAAACTTAGGTCAAAAAAGCCATTTAAGCCTTTTCACAGTGAGATCTATGCGATATGGCCGAAAAAATGTAATTTTGATGTTAACTCCCAAACCGCTGCGAAGAAGTCAACCAAACTTCACCCAATAGTGTATTGTATCACAATCTAGTAGTTACATTTGAAAATTTTGTTCTAGGAAATTTTGTTTGAGCGCAATCATCAAACTTAATTAAAAAAGTCATTTAAGCCTTTTCACAGTGAGATCTATGCGATATGGCCGAGAAATGTAATTTTGATGTTAACTCCCAAACCGCTGCGCAGAAGTCAACCAAACTTCACCCAATAGTGTATTGTATCACATTCTCGTAGTTACATTTGAAAATTTCATTCTAGGACATTTGGTTTGAGCGCAATTATTAAACTTAGGTCAAAAAAGCCATTTAAGCCTTTTCACAGTGAGATCTATGCGATATGGCCGAGAAATGTAATTTTGATGTTAACTCCCAAACCGCTGCGCAGAAGTAAACCAAACTTCACCCATTAGTGTATTGTATCACAATCTAGTAGTTACATGTGGAAATTTGGTTCTAGGACATTTGATTTGAGCGCAATCCTCAAACTTAGGTCAAAAAAGCCATTTAAGCCTTTTCACAGTGAGATCTATGCGATATGGCCGAGAAATGTAATTTTGATGTTAACTCCCAAACCGCTGCGCAGAAGTCAACTAAACTTCACCCAATAGTGTATTGTATCACATTCTAGTAGTTACATTTGAAAATTTAGTTCTAGGACATTTGGTTTGAGCGCAATCATTAAACTTAATTAAAAAAGTCATTTAAGCCTTTTCACAGTGAGATCTATGCGATATGGCCGAGAAATGTAATTTTGATGTTAACTCCCAAACCGCTGCGCAGAAGTCAACCAAACTTCACCCAATAGTGTATTGTATCACATTCTAGTAGTTACATTTGAAAATTTCGTTCTAGGACATTTGGTTTGAGCGCAATCATTAAACTTAGGTCAAAAAAGCCATTTAAGCCTTTTCACAGTGAGATCTATGCGATATGGCCGAGAAATGTAATTTTGATGTTAACTCCCAAACCGCTGCGCAGAAGTCAACCAAACTTCACCCAATAGTGTATTGTATCACAATCTAGTAGTTACATTTGAAAATTTTGTTCTAGGAAATTTTGTTTGAGCGCAATCATCAAACTTAATTAAAAAAGTCATTTAAGCCTTTTCACAGTGAGATCTATGCGATATGGCCGAGAAATGTAATTTTGATGTTAACTCCCAAACCGCTGCGCAGAAGTCAACCAAACTTCACCCATTAGTGTATTGTATCACAATCTAGTAGTTACATGTGAAAATTTGGTTCTAGGACATTTGATTTGAGCGCAATCCTCAAACTTAGGTCAAAAAAGCCATTTAAGCCTTTTCACAGTGAGATCTATGCGATATGGCCGAGAAATGTAATTTTGATGTTAACTCCCAAACCGCTGCGCAGAAGTCAACCAAACTTCACCCATTAGTGTATTGTATCACAATCTAGTAGTTACATGTGGAAATTTTGTTCTAGGACATTTGATTTGAGCGCAATCCTCAAACTTAGGTCAAAAAAGCCATTTAAGCCTTTTCACAGTGAGATCTATGCGATATGGCCGAGAAATGTAATTTTGATGTTAACTCCCAAACCGCTGCGCAGAAGTCAACCAAACTTCACCCAATAGTGTATTGTATCACAATCTAGTAATTACATTTGAAAATTTTGTTTTAGGACATTTTGTTTGAACGCAATCATCAAACTTAATTAAAAAAGTCATTTAAGCCTTTTCACAGTGAGATCTATGCGATATGGCCGAGAAATGTAATTTTGATGTTAACTCCCAAACCGCTGCGCAGAAGTCAACTAAACTTCACCCAATAGTGTATTGTATCACATTCTAGTAGTTACATGTGGAAATTTGGTTATAGGACATTTGATTTGAGCGCAATCCTCAAACAGGTCAAAAAAGCCATTTAAGCCTTTTCACAGTGAGATCTATGCGATATGGCCGAGAAATGTAATTTTGATGTTAACTCCCAAACCGCTGCGCAGAAGTCAACCAAACTTCACCCAATAGTGTATTTTATCACAATCTAGTAGTTACATTTGGAAATTTAGTTCTAGGACATTTGATTTGAGCGCAATCTTCAAACTTAATTAAAAAAAGTCATTGAAGCCTTTTCACAGTGAGATCTATGCGATATGGCCGAGAAATGTAATTTTGATGTTCACTCCCATACCGCTGCGCAGAAGTCAACCAAACTTCAACCATTAGTGTATTGTATCACAATCTAGTAGTTACATGTGGAAATTTGGTTCTAGGACATTTGATTTGAGCGCAATCCTCAAACTTAGGTCAAAAAAGCCATTTAAGCCTTTTCACAGTGAGATCTATGCGATATGGCCGAGAAATGTAATTTTGATGTTAACTCCCAAACCGCTGCGCAGAAGTCAACCAAACTTCACCCAATAGTGTATTGTATCACAATCTAGTAGTTACATGTGGAAATTTGGTTCTAGGACATTTGATTTGAGCGCAATCCTCAAACTTAGGTCAAAAAAGCCATTTAAGCCTTTTCACAGTGAGATCTATGCGATATGGCCGAGAAATGTAATTTTGATGTTAACTCCCAAACCGCTGCGCAGAAGTCAACCAAACTTCACCCAATAGTGTATTGTATCACATTCTAGTAGTTACATTTGAAAATTTCGTTCTAGGACATTTGGTTTGAGCGCAATCATTAAACTTAATTAAAAAAGTCATTTGAGCCTTTTCACAGTGAGATCTATGCGATATAGCCGAGAAATGTAATTTTGATGTTAACTCCCAAACCGCTGCGCAGAAGTCAACCAAACTTCACCCATTAGTGTATTGTATCACAATCTAGTAGTTACATGTGAAAATTTGGTTCTAGGACATTTGATTTGAGCGCAATCCTCAAACTTAGGTCAAAAAAGCCATTTAAGCCTTTTCACAGTGAGATCTATGCGATATGGCCGAGAAATGTAATTTTGATGTTAACTCCCAAACCGCTGCGCAGAAGTCAACCAAACTTCACCCATTAGTGTATTGTATCACAATCTAGTAGTTACATGTGAAAATTTGGTTCTAGGACATTTGATTTGAGCGCAATCCTCAAACTTAGGTCAAAAAAGCCATTTAAGCCTTTTCACAGTGAGATCTATGCGATATGGCCGAGAAATGTAATTTTGATGTTAACTCCCAAACCGCTGCGCAGAAGTCAACCAAACTTCACCCAATAGTGTATTGTATCACAATCTAGTAATTACATTTGAAAATTTTGTTTTAGGACATTTTGTTTGAACGCAATCATCAAACTTAATTAAAAAAGTCATTTAAGCCTTTTCACAGTGAGATCTATGCGATATGGCCGAGAAATGTAATTTTGATGTTAACTCCCAAACCGCTGCGCAGAAGTCAACTAAACTTCACCCAATAGTGTATTGTATCACATTCTAGTAGTTACATGTGGAAATTTGGTTATAGGACATTTGATTTGAGCGCAATCCTCAAACAGGTCAAAAAAGCCATTTAAGCCTTTTCACAGTGAGATCTATGCGATATGGCCGAGAAATGTAATTTTGATGTTAACTCCCAAACCGCTGCGCAGAAGTCAACCAAACTTCACCCAACAGTGTATTTTATCACAATCTAGTAGTTACATTTGGAAATTTAGTTCTAGGACATTTGATTTGAGCGCAATCTTCAAACTTAATTAAAAAAAGTCATTTAAGCCTTTTCACAGTGAGATCTATGCGATATGGCCGAGAAATGTAATTTTGATGTTCACTCCCAAACCGCTGCGCAGAAGTCAACCAAACTTCAACCATTAGTGTATTGTATCACAATCTAGTAGTTACATGTGGAAATTTGGTTCTAGGACATTTGATTTGAGCGCAATCCTCAAACTTAGGTCAAAAAAGCCATTTAAGCCTTTTCACAGTGAGATCTATGCGATATGGCCGAGAAATGTAATTTTGATGTTAACTCCCAAACCGCTGCGCAGAAGTCAACCAAACTTCACCCATTAGTGTATTGTATCACAATCTAGTAGTTACATGTGGAAATTTGGTTCTAGGACATTTGATTTGAGCGCAATCCTCAAACTTAAGTCAAAAAAGCCATTTAAGCCTTTTCACAGTGAGATCTATGCGATATGGCCGAGAAATGTAATTTTGATGTTAACTCCCAAACCGCTGCGCAGAAGTCAACCAAACTTCACCCAATAGTGTATTGTATCACATTCTAGTAGTTACATTTGAAAATTTCGTTCTAGGACTTTTGGTTTGAGCGCAATCATTAAACTTAGGTCAAAAAAGCCATTTAAGCCTTTTCACAGTGAGATCTATGCGATATGGCCGAGAAATGTAATTTTGATGTTAACTCCCAAACCGCTGCGCAGAAGTCAACTAAACTTCACCCAATAGTGTATTGTATCACATTCTAGTAGTTACATTTGAAAATTTCGTTCTAGGACATTTGGTTTGAGCGCAATCATTAAACTTAATTTAAAAAGTCATTTAAGCCTTTTCACAGTGAGATCTATGCGATATGGCCGAGAAATGTAATTTTGATGTTAACTCCCAAACCGCTGCGCAGAAGTCAACCAAACTTCACCCATTAGTGTATTGTATCACAATCTAGTGTGGAAATTTGGTTCTAGGACATTTGATTTGAGCGCAATCCTCAAACTTAGGTCAAAAAAGCCATTTAAGCCTTTTCACAGTGAGATCTATGCGATATGGCCGAGAAATGTAATTTTGATGTTAACTCCCAAACCGCTGCGCAGAAGTCAACCAAACTTCACCCAATAGTGTATTGTATCACAATCTAGTAATTACATTTGAAAATTTTTTTTAGGACATTTTGTTTGAACGCAATCATCAAACTTAATTAAAAAAGTCATTTAAGCCTTTTCACAGTGAGATCTATGCGATATGGCCGAGAAATGTAATTTTGATGTTAACTCCCAAACCGCTGCGCAGAAGTCAACCAAACTTCACCCAATAGTGTATTGTATCACATTCTAGTAGTTACATTTGAAAATTTCGTTCTAGGACATTTGGTTTGAGCGCAATCATTAAACTTAGGTCAAAAAAGCCATTTAAGCCTTTTCACAGTGAGATCTATGCGATATGGCCGAAAAAATGTAATTTTGATGTTAACTCCCAAACCGCTGCGAAGAAGTCAACCAAACTTCACCCAATAGTGTATTGTATCACAATCTAGTAGTTACATTTGAAAATTTTGTTCTAGGAAATTTTGTTTGAGCGCAATCATCAAACTTAATTAAAAAAGTCATTTAAGCCTTTTCACAGTGAGATCTATGCGATATGGCCGAGAAATGTAATTTTGATGTTAACTCCCAAACCGCTGCGCAGAAGTCAACCAAACTTCACCCAATAGTGTATTGTATCACATTCTAGTAGTTACATTTGAAAATTTCGTTCTAGGACATTTGGTTTGAGCGCAATTATTAAACTTAGGTCAAAAAAGCCATTTAAGCCTTTTCACAGTGAGATCTATGCGATATGGCCGAGAAATGTAATTTTGATGTTAACTCCCAAACCGCTGCGCAGAAGTAAACCAAACTTCACCCATTAGTGTATTGTATCACAATCTAGTAGTTACATGTTGAAATTTGGTTCTAGGACATTTGATTTGAGCGCAATCCTCAAACTTAGGTCAAAAAAGCCATTTAAGCCTTTTCACAGTGAGATCTATGCGATATGGCCGAGAAATGTAATTTTGATGTTAACTCCCAAACCGCTGTGCAGAAGTAAACCAAACTTCACCCATTAGTGTATTGTATCACAATCTAGTAGTTACATGTGGAAATTTGGTTCAAGGACATTTGATTTGAGCGCAATCCTCAAACTTAGGTCAAAAAAGCCATTTAAGCCTTTTCACAGTGAGATCTATGCGATATGGCCGAGAAATGTAATTTTGATGTTAACTCCCAAACCGCTGTGCAGAAGTAAACCAAACTTCACCCATTAGTGTATTGTATCACAATCTAGTAGTTACATGTGGAAATTTGGTTCTAGGACATTTGGTTTGAGCGCAATCATCAAACTTAGTTAAAAAAAAGTCATTTAAGCCTTTTCACAGTGAGATCTACGCGATATGGCCGACAAATGTAATTTTGATGTTAACTCCCAAACCGCTGCGCAGAAGTCAACCAAACTTCACCCAATAGTGTATTGTATCACAATCTAGTAGTTACATTTGGACATTTGGTTCTTGGACATTTGGTTTGAGCGCAATCATCAAACTTAGTTAAAAAAAGTCATTTAAGCCTTTTAACAGTGAGATCTACGCGATATGGCCGACAAATGTAATTTTGATGTTAACTCCCAAACCGCTGCGCAGAAGTCAACCAAACTTCACCCAATAGTGTATTGTATCACAATCTAGTAGTTACATTTGGACATTTGGTTCTAGGACATTTGGTTTGAGCGCAATCATCAAACTTAGTTAAAAAAAAGTCATTTAAGCCTTTTCACAGTGAGATCTACGCGATATGGCCGACAAATGTAATTTTGATGTTAACTCCCAAACCGCTGCGCAGAAGTCAACCAAACTTCACCCAATAGTGTATTGTATCACAATCTAGTAGTTACATTTGGACATTTGGTTCTTGGACATTTGGTTTGAGCGCAATCATCAAACTTAATTAAAAAAAGTCATTTAAGCCTTTTCACAGTGAGATCTACGCGATATGGCCGAGAAATGTAATTTTGATGTTAACTCCCAAACCGCTGCGCAGAAGTCAACCAAACTTCACCCAATAGTGTATTGTATCACAATCTAGTAGTTACATTTGGACATTTGGTTCTTGGACATTTGGTTTGAGCGCAATCATCAAACTTAGTTAAAAAAAGTCATTTAAGCCTTTTAACAGTGAGATCTACGCGATATGGCCGACAAATGTAATTTTGATGTTAACTCCCAAACCGCTGCGCAGAAGTCAACCAAACTTCACCCAATAGTGTATTGTATCACAATCTAGTAGTTACATTTGGACATTTGGTTCTAGGACATTTGGTTTGAGCGCAATCATCAAACTTAGTTAAAAAAAGTCATTTAAGCCTTTTAACAGTGAGATCTACGCGATATGGCCGACAAAGGTAATTTTGATGTTAACTCCCAAACCGCTGCGCAGAAGTCAACCAAACTTCACCCAATAGTGTATTGTATCACAATCTAGTAGTTACATTTTGACATTTGGTTCTAGGACATTTGGTTTGAGCGCAATCATCAAACTTAGTTAAAAAAAAGTCATTTAAGCCTTTTAACAGTGAGATCTACGCGATATGGCCGACAAATGTAATTTTGATGTTAACTCCCAAACCGCTGCGCAGAAGTCAACCAAACTTCACCCAATAGTGTATTGTATCACAATCTAGTAGTTACATTTGGACATTGTGTTCTAGGACATTTGGTTTGAGCGCAATCATCAAACTTAGTTAAAAAAAGTCATTTAAGCCTTTTCACAGTGAGATCTACGCGATATGGCCGAGAAATGTAATTTTGATGTTAACTCCCAAACCGCTGCGCAGAAGTCAACCAAACTTCACCCAATAGTGTATTGTATCACAATCTAGTAGTTACATTTGGACATTTGGTTCTTGGACATTTGGTTTGAGCGCAATCATCAAACTTAGTTAAAAAAAGTCATTTAAGCCTTTTAACAGTGAGATCTACGCGATATGGCCGACAAATGTAATTTTGATGTTAACTCCCAAACCGCTGCGCAGAAGTCAACCAAACTTCACCCAATAGTGTATTGTATCACAATCTAGTAGTTACATTTGGACATTTGGTTCTAGGACATTTGGTTTGAGCGCAATCATCAAACTTAGTTAAAAAAAGTCATTTAAGCCTTTTAACAGTGAGATCTACGCGATATGGCCGACAAATGTAATTTTGATGTTAACTCCTGAACCGCTGCGCAGAAGTCAACCAAACTTCACCCAATAGTGTATTGTATCACAATCTAGTAGTTACATTTTGACATTTGGTTCTAGGACATTTGGTTTGAGCGCAATCATCAAACTTAGTTAAAAAAAGTCATTTAAGCCTTTTCACAGTGAGATTTACGCGATATGGCCGACAAATGTAATTTTGATGTTAACTCCCAAACCGCTGCGCAGAAGTCAACCAAACTTCACCCAATAGTGTATTGTATCACAATCTAGTAGTTACATTTGGAAATTTGGTTCTAGGACATTTGTTTTGAGCGCAATCCTCAAACTTAGTTTAAAAAAGTCATTTAAGCCTTTTCACAGTGAGATCTAGGCAATATGCCCGAGAAATGTAATTTTGATGTTAACTCCCAAACCGCTGCGCAGAAGTCAACCAAACTTCACCCAATAGTGTATTGTATCACAATCTAGTAGTTACATTTGGACATTTGGTTCTAGGACATTTGGTTTGAGCGCAATCATCAAACTTAGTTAAAAAAAAGTCATTTAAGCCTTTTCACAGTGAGATCTACGCGATATGGCCAAGAAATGTAATTTTGATGTTAACTCCCAAACCGCTGCGCAGAAGTCAACCAAACTTCACCCAATAGTGTATTGTATCACAATCTAGTAGTTACATTTGGAAATTTGGTTCTAGGACATTTGGTTTGAGCGCAATCCTCAAACTTAGTTTAAAAAAGTCATTAAGCCTTTTCACAGTGAGATCTACGCGATATGGCCGAGAAATGTAATTTTGATGTTAACTCCCAAACCGCTGCGCAGAAGTCAACCAAACTTCACCCAATAATGTATTGTATCACATTCTAGTAGTTACATTTGGAAATTTGGTTCTAGGACATTTGGTTTGAGCGCAATCCTCAAACTTAGTTAAAAAAAAGTCATTTAAGCCTTTCCACAGTGAGATCTAAGCGATATGGCCGAGAAATGTAATTTTTATGTTAACTCCCAAACCGCTGCGCAGAAGTCAACCAAACTTCACCCAATAGTGTATTGTATCACAATCTAGTAGTTACATGTGGAAATTTGGTTCTAGGACATTTGATTTGAGCGCAATCCTCAAACTTAGTTAAAAAAAGTCATTTAAGCCTTTTCACAGTGAGATCTACGCGATATGGCCGACAAATGTAATTTTGATGTTAACTCCCAAACCGCTGCGCAGAAGTAAACCAAACTTCACCCAATAGTGTATTGTATCACAATCTAGTAGTTACATTTGGACATTTGGTTCTTGGACATTTGGTTTGAGCGCAATCATCAAACTTAGTTAAAAAAAGTCATTTAAGCCTTTTAACAGTGAGATCTACGCGATATGGCCGACAAATGTAATTTTGATGTTAACTCCCAAACCGCTGCGCAGAAGTCAACCAAACTTCACCCAATAGTGTATTGTATCACAATCTAGTAGTTACATATGGACATTTGGTTCTAGGACATTTGGTTTGAGCGCAATCATCAAACTTAGTTAAAAAAAGTCATTTAAGCCTTTTCACAGTGAGATCTACGCGATATGGCCGACAAATGTAATTTTGATGTTAACTCCCAAACCGCTGCGCAGAAGTCAACCAAACTTCACCCAATAGTGTATTGTATCACAATCTAGTAGTTACATTTGGACATTTGGTTCTTGGACATTTGGTTTGAGCGCAATCATCAAACTTAGTTAAAAAAAGTCATTTAAGCCTTTTAACAGTGAGATCTACGCGATATGGCCGACAAATGTAATTTTGATGTTAACTCCCAAACCGCTGCGCAGAAGTCAACCAAACTTCACCCAATAGTGTATTGTATCACAATCTAGTAGTTACATTTGGACATTTGGTTCTAGGACATTTGGTTTGAGCGCAATCATCAAATTTAGTTAAAAAAAAGTCATTTAAGCCTTTTCACAGTGAGATCTACGCGATATGGCCGACAAATGTAATTTTGATGTTAACTCCCAAACCGCTGCGCAGAAGTCAACCAAACTTCACCCAATAGTGTATTGTATCACAATCTAGTAGTTACATTTGGACATTTGGTTCTTGGACATTTGGTTTGAGCGCAATCATCAAACTTAGTTAAAAAAAGTCATTTAAGCCTTTTCACAGTGAGATCTACGCGATATGGCCGAGAAATGTAATTTTGACGTTAACTCCCAAACCGCTGCGCAGAAGTCAACCAAACTTCACCCAATAGTGTATTGTATCCCAATCTAGTAGTTACATTTGGACATTTGGTTCTTGGACATTTGGTTTGAGCGCAATCATCAAACTTAGTTAAAAAAAGTCATTTAAGCCTTTTCACAGTGAGATCTACGCGATATGGCCGACAAATGTAATTTTGATGTTAACTCCCAAACCGCTGCGCAGAAGTCAACCAAACTTCACCCAATAGTGTATTGTATCACAATCTAGTAGTTACATTTTGACATTTGGTTCTAGGACATTTGGTTTGAGCGCAATCATCAAACTTAGTTAAAAAAAGTCATTTAAGCCTTTTCACAGTGAGATCTACGCGATATGGCCGACAAATGTAATTTTGATGTTAACTCCCAAACCGCTGCGCAGAAGTCAACCAAACTTCACCCAATAGTGTATTGTATCACAATCTAGTAGTTACATTTGGACATTTGGTTCTAGGACATTTGTTTTGAGCGCAATCCTCAAACTTAGTTTAAAAAATCATTTAAGCCTTTTCACAGTGAGATCTAGGCGATATGCCCGAGAAATGTAATTTTGATGTTAACTCCCAAACCGCTGCGCAGAAGTCAACCAAACTTCACCCAATAGTGTATTGTATCACAATCTAGTAGTTACATTTGGACATTTGGTTCTAGGACATTTGGTTTGAGCGCAATCATCAAACTTAGTTAAAAAAAAGTCATTTAAGCCTTTTAACAGTGAGATCTACGCGATATGGCCGACAAATGTAATTTTGATGTTAACTCCCAAACCGCTGCGCAGAAGTCAACCAAACTTCACCCAATAGTGTATTGTATCACAATCTAGTAGTTACATTTGGACATTGTGTTCTAGGACATTTGGTTTGAGCGCAATCATCAAACTTAGTTAAAAAAAGTCATTTAAGCCTTTTCACAGTGAGATCTACGCGATATGGCCGAGAAATGTAATTTTGATGTTAACTCCCAAACCGCTGCGCAGAAGTCAACCAAACTTCACCCAATAGTGTATTGTATCACAATCTAGTAGTTACATTTGGACATTTGGTTCTTGGACATTTGGTTTGAGCGCAATCATCAAACTTAGTTAAAAAAAGTCATTTAAGCCTTTTAACAGTGAGATCTACGCGATATGGCCGACAAATGTAATTTTGATGTTAACTCCCAAACCGCTGCGCAGAAGTCAACCAAACTTCACCCAATAGTGTATTGTATCACAATCTAGTAGTTACATTTGGACATTTGGTTCTAGGACATTTGGTTTGAGCGCAATCATCAAACTTAGTTAAAAAAAGTCATTTAAGCCTTTTAACAGTGAGATCTACGCGATATGGCCGACAAATGTAATTTTGATGTTAACTCCCAAACCGCTGCGCAGAAGTCAACCAAACTTCACCCAATAGTGTATTGTATCACAATCTAGTAGTTACATTTTGACATTTGGTTCTAGGACATTTGGTTTGAGCGCAATCATCAAACTTAGTTAAAAAAAGTCATTTAAGCCTTTTCACAGTGAGATTTACGCGATATGACCGACAAATGTAATTTTGATGTTAACTCCCAAACCGCTGCGCAGAAGTCAACCAAACTTCACCCAATAGTGTATTGTATCACAATCTAGTAGTTACATTTGGAAATTTGGTTCTAGGACATTTGTTTTGAGCGCAATCCTCAAACTTAGTTTAAAAAAGTCATTTAAGCCTTTTCACAGTGAGATCTAGGCGATATGCCCGAGAAATGTAATTTTGATGTTAACTCCCAAACCGCTGCGCAGAAGTCAACCAAACTTCACCCAATAGTGTATTGTATCACAATCTAGTAGTTACATTTGGACATTTGGTTCTAGGACATTTGGTTTGAGCGCAATCATCAAACTTAGTTAAAAAAAAGTCATTTAAGCCTTTTCACAGTGAGATCTACGCGATATGGCCAAGAAATGTAATTTTGATGTTAACTCCCAAACCGCTGCGCAGAAGTCAACCAAACTTCACCCAATAGTGTATTGTATCACAATCTAGTAGTTACATTTGGACATTTGGTTCTTGGACATTTGGTTTGAGCGCAATCATCAAACTTAGTTAAAAAAAGTCATTTAAGCCTTTTCACAGTGAGATCTACGCGATATGGCCGACAAATGTAATTTTGATGTTAACTCCCAAACCGCTGCGCAGAAGTCAACCAAACTTCACCCAATAGTGTATTGTATCACAATCTAGTAGTTACATTTGGACATTTGGTTCTTGGACATTTGGTTTGAGCGCAATCATCAAACTTAGTTAAAAAAAGTCATTTAAGCCTTTTCACAGTGAGATCTACGCGATATGGCCGAGAAATGTAATTTTGATGTTAACTCCCAAACCGCTGCGCAGAAGTCAACCAAACTTCACCCAATAGTGTATTGTATCACAATCTAGTAGTTACATTTGGACATTTGGTTCTTGGACATTTGGTTTGAGCGCAATCATCAAACTTAGTTAAAAAAAGTCATTTAAGCCTTTTCACAGTGAGATCTACGCGATATGGCCGACAAATGTAATTTTGATGTTAACTCCCAAACCGCTGCGCAGAAGTCAACCAAACTTCACCCAATAGTGTATTGTATCACAATCTAGTAGTTACATTTTGACATTTGGTTCTAGGACATTTGGTTTGAGCGCAATCATCAAACTTAGTTAAAAAAAGTCATTTAAGCCTTTTCACAGTGAGATCTACGCGATATGGCCGACAAATGTAATTTTGATGTTAACTCCCAAACCGCTGCGCAGAAGTCAACCAAACTTCACCCAATAGTGTATTGTATCACAATCTAGTAGTTACATTTGGACATTTGGTTCTAGGACATTTGTTTTGAGCGCAATCCTCAAACTTAGTTTAAAAAATCATTTAAGCCTTTTCACAGTGAGATCTAGGCGATATGCCCGAGAAATGTAATTTTGATGTTAACTCCCAAACCGCTGCGCAGAAGTCAACCAAACTTCACCCAATAGTGTATTGTATCACAATCTAGTAGTTACATTTGGACATTTGGTTCTAGGACATTTGGTTTGAGCGCAATCATCAAACTTAGTTAAAAAAAAGTCATTTAAGCCTTTTAACAGTGAGATCTACGCGATATGGCCGACAAATGTAATTTTGATGTTAACTCCCAAACCGCTGCGCAGAAGTCAACCAAACTTCACCCAATAGTGTATTGTATCACAATCTAGTAGTTACATTTGGACATTGTGTTCTAGGACATTTGGTTTGAGCGCAATCATCAAACTTAGTTAAAAAAAGTCATTTAAGCCTTTTCACAGTGAGATCTACGCGATATGGCCGAGAAATGTAATTTTGATGTTAACTCCCAAACCGCTGCGCAGAAGTCAACCAAACTTCACCCAATAGTGTATTGTATCACAATCTAGTAGTTACATTTGGACATTTGGTTCTTGGACATTTGGTTTGAGCGCAATCATCAAACTTAGTTAAAAAAAGTCATTTAAGCCTTTTAACAGTGAGATCTACGCGATATGGCCGACAAATGTAATTTTGATGTTAACTCCCAAACCGCTGCGCAGAAGTCAACCAAACTTCACCCAATAGTGTATTGTATCACAATCTAGTAGTTACATTTGGACATTTGGTTCTAGGACATTTGGTTTGAGCGCAATCATCAAACTTAGTTAAAAAAAGTCATTTAAGCCTTTTAACAGTGAGATCTACGCGATATGGCCGACAAATGTAATTTTGATGTTAACTCCCAAACCGCTGCGCAGAAGTCAACCAAACTTCACCCAATAGTGTATTGTATCACAATCTAGTAGTTACATTTTGACATTTGGTTCTAGGACATTTGGTTTGAGCGCAATCATCAAACTTAGTTAAAAAAAGTCATTTAAAGTGCTTGTGACACGAAAAAGCATGTTTATTTCATAATACACGTGGTATTTTATGCTCCTGAATGATATGGACCGCTTGGATGTGTGTGGAAGCGATCGCTATATTTATTTAGTTTTTTGAATCCCGCGCCAGGAAAATGAGTGACTTCCGGCTTCGGTCTCGCATTGAGGAGGAGGGCGCTGTGACGTGTACGGTAGAAGACGTCCTCTTCACGCTACAGTGTACTGTTGTGTATGAGGACGAAGGATTCAGCTGATTTTGCGGATTAATACTTTTATTTTTTGCATCACGCCAGCCAAACGGCTGCAGAAAAATCATTCTGTATGCGGGAGAGGCGTATGCGCCTTTTTGGAGTTTCAAAAGGTTCCCATTCACCGTGGATATTTACTGTGGGACCATTGGACTTACAAGGAAGTGAGTAAACATCTTGTTTTGTATTATGTCAAATACGAATACAGTGATTACAAAGTAAACACTATAAAATTCCTTTAAATAAAGGACTACTTACGTTTGATCATTGATAGGCATGTAAAAAGCTATCCTCACGCTCATTAGCAGTTAGCTGTTAGCGCGTTAGCTACACAACAATTCCAGCCACCCTCCTCCAGGGAACGAACTGTAAATTGCTCTCCGCCGGACGGTTTGCCGATCCGCAAAGAAACTCGACAACCGGGTCGTCATGTCAAATAATCCAGGCTAGTTATGTGTGATTTTCCACTTCGAAGACTTTGAAACATCCCTCGGTTCGGGTTAGCATGTCGGCTAGCTGTCACTCCTTCTGGTCTGTTTACATTCTCCGAAGCCGGGGAAGGGAAATGACATATGTCCGATTTAGGTGTCATAAAATATCGTTCGGCAGGTGTGACAGTAAAGGTAAAGTCGACTGTTTTGACCATTATGGAGTAATTTTGCCATGTCGTCTTGAATAAATGGATTTTTATTATTTTATATTCCATTTAGCACAAGTTATTTGTCATGACCATGCCATTTATTTAGCAATTGGGGAAAGTACTTGGGTAAAAAGAATATCCTGTAAAAATATTGAAGTAAAGAGACAGAAACAATGACATTTTGCCGCTCTCTTCGTTGCGTTTTCCTCATTGTGAATAGTTCCCCCTCGACGGGCTGACTGGTCCTTCTCAAGCCATTTATATAGCTATTGGGGAAAAATACTTGGATAAAAAGAATATCCTGTAAAAATATTGAAGTAAAGAGACAGAAACAATGACATTTTGCCGCTCTCTTCGTCGCGTTTTCCTCATTGTGAATAGTTCCCCCTCGACGGGCTGACTGGTCCTTCTCAAGCCATTTATATAGCTATTGGGGAAAATACTTGGATAAAAAGAATATCCTGTAAAAATATTGGGAGTAGAGAGACTGAAACAATGACATTTTGCAGCTCTCTTCGTCTCATTTTCCTCGTTCTGAAAAATTCCCCCTCAATGGGCTGAATAGTAAAACCGATGAGCCTAGTCTACCGCTGACGTCATCCACCTGTTGGGGACGCTAAAGCCCTATAATTGTAGGCGTGGCTAACCGGCAGATTAAAAGACTAATTTCTCGTCATCTGCGCTTTGCTAAATTGTTGTATATGGTCGAATCGTCTCAAAATATGATTCTAATTCACATAATAATGCCATTTAAGACTTTTTTTCTGGTGTCGTATGCTCTTTAAGCCTTTTCACAGTGAGATTTACGCGATATGACCGACAAATGTAATTTTGATGTTAACTCCCAAACCGCTGCGCAGAAGTCAACCAAACTTCACCCAATAGTGTATTGTATCACAATCTAGTAGTTACATTTGGAAATTTGGTTCTAGGACATTTGTTTTGAGCGCAATCCTCAAACTTAGTTTAAAAAAGTCATTTAAGCCTTTTCACAGTGAGATCTAGGCGATATGCCCGAGAAATGTAATTTTGATGTTAACTCCCAAACCGCTGCGCAGAAGTCAACCAAACTTCACCCAATAGTGTATTGTATCACAATCTAGTAGTTACATTTGGACATTTGGTTCTAGGACATTTGGTTTGAGCGCAATCATCAAACTTAGTTAAAAAAAAGTCATTTAAGCCTTTTCACAGTGAGATCTACGCGATATGGCCAAGAAATGTAATTTTGATGTTAACTCCCAAACCGCTGCGCAGAAGTCAACCAAACTTCACCCAATAGTGTATTGTATCACAATCTAGTAGTTACATTTGGAAATTTGGTTCTAGGACATTTGGTTTGAGCGCAATCCTCAAACTTAGTTTAAAAAAGTCATTAAGCCTTTTCACAGTGAGATCTACGCGATATGGCCGAGAAATGTAATTTTGATGTTAACTCCCAAACCGCTGCGCAGAAGTCAACCAGACTTCACCCAATAATGTATTGTATCACATTCTAGTAGTTACATTTGGAAATTTGGTTCTAGGACATTTGGTTTGAGCGCAATCCTCAAACTTAGTTAAAAAAAAGTCATTTAAGCCTTTCCACAGTGAGATCTAAGCGATATGGCCGAGAAATGTAATTTTTATGTTAACTCCCAAACCGCTGCGCAGAAGTCAACCAAACTTCACCCAATAGTGTATTGTATCACAATCTAGTAGTTACATGTGGAAATTTGGTTCTAGGACATTTGATTTGAGCGCAATCCTCAAACTTAGTTAAAAAAAGTCATTTAAGCCTTTTCACAGTGAGATCTACGCGATATGGCCGACAAATGTAATTTTGATGTTAACTCCCAAACCGCTGCGCAGAAGTAAACCAAACTTCACCCAATAGTGTATTGTATCACAATCTAGTAGTTACATTTGGACATTTGGTTCTTGGACATTTGGTTTGAGCGCAATCATCAAACTTAGTTAAAAAAAGTCATTTAAGCCTTTTAACAGTGAGATCTACGCGATATGGCCGACAAATGTAATTTTGATGTTAACTCCCAAACCGCTGCGCAGAAGTCAACCAAACTTCACCCAATAGTGTATTGTATCACAATCTAGTAGTTACATATGGACATTTGGTTCTAGGACATTTGGTTTGAGCGCAATCATCAAACTTAGTTAAAAAAAGTCATTTAAGCCTTTTCACAGTGAGATCTACGCGATATGGCCGAGAAATGTAATTTTGATGTTAACTCCCAAACCGCTGCGCAGAAGTCAACCAAACTTCACCCAATAGTGTATTGTATCACAATCTAGTAGTTACATTTGGACATTTGGTTCTTGGACATTTGGTTTGAGCGCAATCATCAAACTTAGTTAAAAAAAGTCATTTAAGCCTTTTAACAGTGAGATCTACGCGATATGGCCGACAAATGTAATTTTGATGTTAACTCCCAAACCGCTGCGCAGAAGTCAACCAAACTTCACCCAATAGTGTATTGTATCACAATCTAGTAGTTACATTTGGACATTTGGTTCTAGGACATTTGGTTTGAGCGCAATCATCAAACTTAGTTAAAAAAAAGTCATTTAAGCCTTTTCACAGTGAGATCTACGCGATATGGCCGACAAATGTAATTTTGATGTTAACTCCCAAACCGCTGCGCAGAAGTCAACCAAACTTCACCCAATAGTGTATTGTATCACAATCTAGTAGTTACATTTGGACATTTGGTTCTTGGACATTTGGTTTGAGCGCAATCATCAAACTTAGTTAAAAAAAGTCATTTAAGCCTTTTCACAGTGAGATCTACGCGATATGGCCGAGAAATGTAATTTTGATGTTAACTCCCAAACCGCTGCGCAGAAGTCAACCAAACTTCACCCAATAGTGTATTGTATCACAATCTAGTAGTTACATTTGGACATTTAGTTCTAGGACATTTGGTTTGAGCGCAATCATCAAACTTAGTTAAAAAAAGTCATTTAAGCCTTTTCACAGTGAGATCTACGCGATATGGCCGAGAAATGTAATTTTTATGTTAACTCCCAAACCGCTGCGCAGAAGTCAACCAAACTTCACCCAATAGTGTATTGTATCACAATCTAGTAGTTACATTTGGACATTTAGTTCTAGGACATTTGGTTTGAGCGCAATCATCAAACTTAGTTAAAAAAAGTCATTTAAGCCTTTTCACAGTGAAATCTACGCGATATGGCCGAGAAATGTAATTTTGATGTTAACTCCCAAACCGCTGCGCAGAAGTCAACCAAACTTCACCCAATAGTGTATTGTATCACAATCTAGTAGTTACATATGGACATTTGGTTCTAGGACATTTGTTTTGAGCGCAATCCTCAAACTTAGTTTAAAAAAGTCATTTAAGCCTTTTCACAGTGAGATCTACGCGATATGGCCGAAAAATGTAATTTTGATGTTAACTCCCAAACCGCTGCGCAGAAGTCAACTAAACTTCACCCAATAGTGTATTGTATCACAATCTAGTAGTTACATTTGGAAATTTGGTTCTAGGACATTTGGTCTGAGCGCAATCCTCAAACTTAGTTGAAAAAAAAAGTCATTTAAGCCTTTTCACAGTGAGATCTACGCGATATGGCCGAGAAATGTAATTTTGATGTTAACTCCCAAACCGCTGCGCAGAAGTCAACCAAACTTCACCCAATAGTGTATTGTATAACAATCTAGTAGTTACATTTGGAAATTTGGTTCTAGGACATTTGGTTTGAGCGCAATCCTCAAACTTAGTTAAAAAAAAGTCTTTTAAGCCTTTTCACACTGAGATCTACGCGATATGGCCGAGAAATGTAATTTTGATGTTAACTCCCAAACTGCTGCGCAGAAGTCAACCAAACTTCACCCAATAGTGTATTGTATCACAATCTAGTAGTTACATGTGGAAATTTGGTTCTAGGACATTTGATTTAAGCGCAATCCTCAAACTTAGTTAAAAAAAGTCATTTAAGCCTTTTCTCAGTGAGATCTAGGCGATATGCCCGAGAAATGTAATTTTGATGTTAACTCCCAAACCGCTAGGCAGAAGTCAACCAAACTTCACCCAATAGTGTATTGTATCACAATCTAGTAGTTACATTTGGAAATTTAGTTCTAGGACATTTGGTTTGAGCGCAATCATCAAACTTAGTTAAAAAAAAGTCATTTAAGCCTTTTCACAGTGAGATCTACGCGATATGGCCGAGAAATGTAATTTTGATGTTAACTCCCAAACCGCTGCGCAGAAGTCAACCAAACTTCACCCAATAGTGTATTGTATCACAATCTAGTAGTTACATTTGGACATTTGGTTCTTGGACATTTGGTTTGAGCGCAATCATCAAACTTAGTTAAAAAAAAGTCATTTAAGCCTTTTAACAGTGAGATCTACGCGATATGGCCGAGAAATGTAATTTTGATGTTAACTCCCAAACCGCTGCGCAGAAGTCAACCAAACTTCACCCAATAGTGTATTGTATCACAATCTAGTAGTTACATTTGGACTTTTGGTTCTAGGACATTTGGTTTGAGCGCAATCATCAAACTTAGTTAAAAAAAGTCATTTAAGCCTTTTCACAGTGAGATCTACGCGATATGGCCGACAAATGTAATTTTGATGTTAACTCCCAAACCGCTGCGCAGAAGTCAACCAAACTTCACCCAATAGTGTATTGTATCACAATCTAGTAGTTACATTTGGACATTTGGTTCTTGGACATTTGGTTTGAGCGCAATCATCAAACTTAGTTAAAAAAAGTCATTTAAGCCTTTTGACAGTGAGATCTACGCGATATGGCCGACAAATGTAATTTTGATGTTAACTCCCAAACCGCTGCGCAGAAGTCAACCAAACTTCACCCAATAGTGTATTGTATCACAATCTAGTAGTTACATTTGGATATTGTGTTCTAGGACATTTGGTTTGAGCGCAATCATCAAACTTAGTTAAAAAAAGTCATTTAAGCCTGTTCACAGTGAGATCTACGCGATATGGCCGAGAAATGTAATTTTGATGTTAACTCCCAAACCGCTGCGCAGAAGTCAACCAAACTTCACCCAATAGTGTATTGTATCACAATCTAGTAGTTACATTTGGACATTTGGTTCTTGGACATTTGGTTTGAGCGCAATCATCAAACTTAGTTAAAAAAAGTCATTTAAGCCTTTTAACAGTGAGATCTACGCGATATGGCCGACAAATGTAATTTTGATGTTAACTCCCAAACCGCTGCGCAGAAGTCAACCAAACTTCACCCAATAGTGTATTGTATCACAATCTAGTAGTTACATTTGGACATTTGGTTCTAGGACATTTGGTTTGAGCGCAATCATCAAACTTAGTTAAAAAAAGTCATTTAAGCCTTTTAACAGTGAGATCTACGCGATATGGCCGACAAATGTAATTTTGATGTTAACTCCCAAACCGCTGCGCAGAAGTCAACCAAACTTCACCCAATAGTGTATTGTATCACAATCTAGTAGTTACATTTTGACATTTGGTTCTAGGACATTTGGTTTGAGCGCAATCATCAAACTTAGTTAAAAAAAGTCATTTAAGCCTTTTCACAGTGAGATCTACGCGATATGGCCGACAAATGTAATTTTGATGTTAACTCCCAAACCGCTGCGCAGAAGTCAACCAAACTTCACCCAATAGTGTATTGTATCACAATCTAGTAGTTACATTTGGAAATTTGGTTCTAGGACATTTGTTTTGAGCGCAATCCTCAAACTTAGTTTAAAAAAGTCATTTAAGCCTTTTCACAGTGAGATCTAGGCGATATGCCCGAGAAATGTAATTTTGATGTTAACTCCCAAACCGCTGCGCAGAAGTCAACCAAACTTCACCCAATAGTGTATTGTATCACAATCTAGTAGTTACATTTGGACTTTTGGTTCTAGGACATTTGGTTTGAGCGCAATCATCAAACTTAGTTAAAAAAAGTCATTTAAGCCTTTTCACAGTGAGATCTACGCGATATGGCCGACAAATGTAATTTTGATGTTAACTCCCAAACCGCTGCGCAGAAGTCAACCAAACTTCACCCAATAGTGTATTGTATCACAATCTAGTAGTTACATTTGGACATTTGGTTCTTGGACATTTGGTTTGAGCGCAATCATCAAACTTAGTTAAAAAAAGTCATTTAAGCCTTTTGACAGTGAGATCTACGCGATATGGCCGACAAATGTAATTTTGATGTTAACTCCCAAACCGCTGCGCAGAAGTCAACCAAACTTCACCCAATAGTGTATTGTATCACAATCTAGTAGTTACATTTGGATATTGTGTTCTAGGACATTTGGTTTGAGCGCAATCATCAAACTTAGTTAAAAAAAGTCATTTAAGCCTGTTCACAGTGAGATCTACGCGATATGGCCGAGAAATGTAATTTTGATGTTAACTCCCAAACCGCTGCGCAGAAGTCAACCAAACTTCACCCAATAGTGTATTGTATCACAATCTAGTAGTTACATTTGGACATTTGGTTCTTGGACATTTGGTTTGAGCGCAATCATCAAACTTAGTTAAAAAAAGTCATTTAAGCCTTTTAACAGTGAGATCTACGCGATATGGCCGACAAATGTAATTTTGATGTTAACTCCCAAACCGCTGCGCAGAAGTCAACCAAACTTCACCCAATAGTGTATTGTATCACAATCTAGTAGTTACATTTGGACATTTGGTTCTAGGACATTTGGTTTGAGCGCAATCATCAAACTTAGTTAAAAAAAGTCATTTAAGCCTTTTAACAGTGAGATCTACGCGATATGGCCGACAAATGTAATTTTGATGTTAACTCCCAAACCGCTGCGCAGAAGTCAACCAAACTTCACCCAATAGTGTATTGTATCACAATCTAGTAGTTACATTTTGACATTTGGTTCTAGGACATTTGGTTTGAGCGCAATCATCAAACTTAGTTAAAAAAAGTCATTTAAGCCTTTTCACAGTGAGATCTACGCGATATGGCCGACAAATGTAATTTTGATGTTAACTCCCAAACCGCTGCGCAGAAGTCAACCAAACTTCACCCAATAGTGTATTGTATCACAATCTAGTAGTTACATTTGGAAATTTGGTTCTAGGACATTTGTTTTGAGCGCAATCCTCAAACTTAGTTTAAAAAAGTCATTTAAGCCTTTTCACAGTGAGATCTAGGCGATATGCCCGAGAAATGTAATTTTGATGTTAACTCCCAAACCGCTGCGCAGAAGTCAACCAAACTTCACCCAATAGTGTATTGTATCACAATCTAGTAGTTACATTTGGACATTTGGTTCTTGGACATTTGGTTTGAGCGCAATCATCAAACTTAGTTAAAAAAAGTCATTTAAGCCTTTTAACAGTGAGATCTACGCGATATGGCCGACAAATGTAATTTTGATGTTAACTCCCAAACCGCTGCGCAGAAGTCAACCAAACTTCACCCAATAGTGTATTGTATCACAATCTAGTAGTTACATTTTGACATTTGGTTCTAGGACATTTGGTTTGAGCGCAATCATCAAACTTAGTTAAAAAAAGTCATTTAAGCCTTTTCACAGTGAGATCTACGCGATATGGCCGACAAATGTAATTTTGATGTTAACTCCCAAACCGCTGCGCAGAAGTCAACCAAACTTCACCCAATAATGTATTGTATCACATTCTAGTAGTTACATTTGGAAATTTGGTTCTAGGACATTTGGTTTGAGCGCAATCCTCAAACTTAGTTAAAAAAAAGTCATTTAAGCCTTTCCACAGTGAGATCTAAGCGATATGGCCGAGAAATGTAATTTTTATGTTAACTCCCAAACCGCTGCGCAGAAGTCAACCAAACTTCACCCAATAGTGTATTGTATCACAATCTAGTAGTTACATGTGGAAATTTGGTTCTTGGACATTTGGTTTGAGCGCAATCATCAAACTTAGTTAAAAAAAGTCATTTAAGCCTTTTCACAGTGAGATCTACGCGATATGGCCGACAAATGTAATTTTGATGTTAACTCCCAAACCGCTGCGCAGAAGTCAACCAAACTTCACCCAATAGTGTATTGTATCACAATCTAGTAGTTACATTTGGACATTTGGTTCTTGGACATTTGGTTTGAGCGCAATCATCAAACTTAGTTAAAAAAAGTCATTTAAGCCTTTTCACAGTGAGATCTACGCGATATGGCCGAGAAATGTAATTTTGATGTTAACTCCCAAACCGCTGCGCAGAAGTCAACCAAACTTCACCCAATAGTGTATTGTATCACAATCTAGTAGTTACATTTGGACATTTAGTTCTAGGACATTTGGTTTGAGCGCAATCATCAAACTTAGTTAAAAAAAGTCATTTAAGCCTTTTCACAGTGAGATCTACGCGATATGGCCGAGAAATGTAATTTTTATGTTAACTCCCAAACCGCTGCGCAGAAGTCAACCAAACTTCACCCAATAGTGTATTGTATCACAATCTAGTAGTTACATTTGGACATTTAGTTCTAGGACATTTGGTTTGAGCGCAATCATCAAACTTAGTTAAAAAAAGTCATTTAAGCCTTTTCACAGTGAAATCTACGCGATATGGCCGAGAAATGTAATTTTGATGTTAACTCCCAAAGCGCTGCGCAGAAGTCAACTAAACTTCACCCAATAGTGTATTGTATCACAATCTAGTAGTTACATTTGGAAATTTGGTTCTAGGACATTTGGTCTGAGCGCAATCCTCAAACTTAGTTGAAAAAAAAAGTCATTTAAGCCTTTTCACAGTGAGATCTACGCGATATGGCCGAGAAATGTAATTTTGATGTTAACTCCCAAACCGCTGCGCAGAAGTCAACCAAACTTCACCCAATAGTGTATTGTATAACAATCTAGTAGTTACATTTGGAAATTTGGTTCTAGGACATTTGGTTTGAGCGCAATCCTCAAACTTAGTTAAAAAAAAGTCTTTTAAGCCTTTTCACACTGAGATCTACGCGATATGGCCGAGAAATGTAATTTTGATGTTAACTCCCAAACTGCTGCGCAGAAGTCAACCAAACTTCACCCAATAGTGTATTGTATCACAATCTAGTAGTTACATGTGGAAATTTGGTTCTAGAACATTTGATTTAAGCGCAATCCTCAAACTTAGTTAAAAAAAGTCATTTAAGCCTTTTCTCAGTGAGATCTAGGCGATATGCCCGAGAAATGTAATTTTGATGTTAACTCCCAAACCGCTAGGCAGAAGTCAACCAAACTTCACCCAATAGTGTATTGTATCACAATCTAGTAGTTACATTTGGAAATTTAGTTCTAGGACATTTGGTTTGAGCGCAATCATCAAACTTAGTTAAAAAAAAGTCATTTAAGCCTTTTCACAGTGAGATCTACGCGATATGGCCGAGAAATGTAATTTTGATGTTAACTCCCAAACCGCTGCGCAGAAGTCAACCAAACTTCACCCAATAGTGTATTGTATCACAATCTAGTAGTTACATTTGGACATTTGGTTCTTGGACATTTGGTTTGAGCGCAATCATCAAACTTAGTTAAAAAAAAGTCATTTAAGCCTTTTAACAGTGAGATCTACGCGATATGGCCGAGAAATGTAATTTTGATGTTAACTCCCAAACCGCTGCGCAGAAGTCAACCAAACTTCACCCAATAGTGTATTGTATCACAATCTAGTAGTTACATTTGGACTTTTGGTTCTAGGACATTTGGTTTGAGCGCAATCATCAAACTTAGTTAAAAAAAGTCATTTAAGCCTTTTCACAGTGAGATCTACGCGATATGGCCGAGAAATGTAATTTTGATGTTAACTCCCAAACCGCTGCGCAGAAGTCAACCAAACTTCACCCAATAGTGTATTGTATCACAATCTAGTAGTTACATTTGGACATTTGGTTCTTGGACATTTGGTTTGAGCGCAATCATCAAACTTAGTTAAAAAAAGTCATTTAAGCCTTTTAACAGTGAGATCTACGCGATATGGCCGACAAATGTAATTTTGATGTTAACTCCCAAACCGCTGCGCAGAAGTCAACCAAACTTCACCCAATAGTGTATTGTATCACAATCTAGTAGTTACATTTTGACATTTGGTTCTAGGACATTTGGTTTGAGCGCAATCATCAAACTTAGTTAAAAAAAGTCATTTAAGCCTTTTCACAGTGAGATCTACGCGATATGGCCGACAAATGTAATTTTGATGTTAACTCCCAAACCGCTGCGCAGAAGTCAACCAAACTTCACCCAATAATGTATTGTATCACATTCTAGTAGTTACATTTGGAAATTTGGTTCTAGGACATTTGGTTTGAGCGCAATCCTCAAACTTAGTTAAAAAAAAGTCATTTAAGCCTTTCCACAGTGAGATCTAAGCGATATGGCCGAGAAATGTAATTTTTATGTTAACTCCCAAACCGCTGCGCAGAAGTCAACCAAACTTCACCCAATAGTGTATTGTATCACAATCTAGTAGTTACATGTGGAAATTTGGTTCTTGGACATTTGGTTTGAGCGCAATCATCAAACTTAGTTAAAAAAAGTCATTTAAGCCTTTTCACAGTGAGATCTACGCGATATGGCCGACAAATGTAATTTTGATGTTAACTCCCAAACCGCTGCGCAGAAGTCAACCAAACTTCACCCAATAGTGTATTGTATCACAATCTAGTAGTTACATTTGGACATTTGGTTCTTGGACATTTGGTTTGAGCGCAATCATCAAACTTAGTTAAAAAAAGTCATTTAAGCCTTTTCACAGTGAGATCTACGCGATATGGCCGAGAAATGTAATTTTGATGTTAACTCCCAAACCGCTGCGCAGAAGTCAACCAAACTTCACCCAATAGTGTATTGTATCACAATCTAGTAGTTACATTTGGACATTTAGTTCTAGGACATTTGGTTTGAGCGCAATCATCAAACTTAGTTAAAAAAAGTCATTTAAGCCTTTTCACAGTGAGATCTACGCGATATGGCCGAGAAATGTAATTTTTATGTTAACTCCCAAACCGCTGCGCAGAAGTCAACCAAACTTCACCCAATAGTGTATTGTATCACAATCTAGTAGTTACATTTGGACATTTAGTTCTAGGACATTTGGTTTGAGCGCAATCATCAAACTTAGTTAAAAAAAGTCATTTAAGCCTTTTCACAGTGAAATCTACGCGATATGGCCGAGAAATGTAATTTTGATGTTAACTCCCAAAGCGCTGCGCAGAAGTCAACTAAACTTCACCCAATAGTGTATTGTATCACAATCTAGTAGTTACATTTGGAAATTTGGTTCTAGGACATTTGGTCTGAGCGCAATCCTCAAACTTAGTTGAAAAAAAAAGTCATTTAAGCCTTTTCACAGTGAGATCTACGCGATATGGCCGAGAAATGTAATTTTGATGTTAACTCCCAAACCGCTGCGCAGAAGTCAACCAAACTTCACCCAATAGTGTATTGTATAACAATCTAGTAGTTACATTTGGAAATTTGGTTCTAGGACATTTGGTTTGAGCGCAATCCTCAAACTTAGTTAAAAAAAAGTCTTTTAAGCCTTTTCACACTGAGATCTACGCGATATGGCCGAGAAATGTAATTTTGATGTTAACTCCCAAACTGCTGCGCAGAAGTCAACCAAACTTCACCCAATAGTGTATTGTATCACAATCTAGTAGTTACATGTGGAAATTTGGTTCTAGAACATTTGATTTAAGCGCAATCCTCAAACTTAGTTAAAAAAAGTCATTTAAGCCTTTTCTCAGTGAGATCTAGGCGATATGCCCGAGAAATGTAATTTTGATGTTAACTCCCAAACCGCTAGGCAGAAGTCAACCAAACTTCACCCAATAGTGTATTGTATCACAATCTAGTAGTTACATTTGGAAATTTAGTTCTAGGACATTTGGTTTGAGCGCAATCATCAAACTTAGTTAAAAAAAAGTCATTTAAGCCTTTTCACAGTGAGATCTACGCGATATGGCCGAGAAATGTAATTTTGATGTTAACTCCCAAACCGCTGCGCAGAAGTCAACCAAACTTCACCCAATAGTGTATTGTATCACAATCTAGTAGTTACATTTGGACATTTGGTTCTTGGACATTTGGTTTGAGCGCAATCATCAAACTTAGTTAAAAAAAAGTCATTTAAGCCTTTTAACAGTGAGATCTACGCGATATGGCCGAGAAATGTAATTTTGATGTTAACTCCCAAACCGCTGCGCAGAAGTCAACCAAACTTCACCCAATAGTGTATTGTATCACAATCTAGTAGTTACATTTGGACTTTTGGTTCTAGGACATTTGGTTTGAGCGCAATCATCAAACTTAGTTAAAAAAAGTCATTTAAGCCTTTTCACAGTGAGATCTACGCGATATGGCCGACAAATGTAATTTTGATGTTAACTCCCAAACCGCTGCGCAGAAGTCAACCAAACTTCACCCAATAGTGTATTGTATCACAATCTAGTAGTTACATTTGGACATTTGGTTCTTGGACATTTGGTTTGAGCGCAATCATCAAACTTAGTTAAAAAAAGTCATTTAAGCTTTTTAACAGTGAGATCTACGCGATATGGCCGACAAATGTAATTTTGATGTTAACTCCCAAACCGCTGCGCAGAAGTCAACCAAACTTCACCCAATAGTGTATTGTATCACAATCTAGTAGTTACATTTGGACATTGTGTTCTAGGACATTTGGTTTGAGCGCAATCATCAAACTTAGTTAAAAAAAGTCATTTAAGCCTTTTCACAGTGAGATCTACGCGATATGGCCGAGAAATGTAATTTTGATGTTAACTCCCAAACCGCTGCGCAGAAGTCAACCAAACTTCACCCAATAGTGTATTGTATCACAATCTAGTAGTTACATTTGGACATTTGGTTCTTGGACATTTGGTTTGAGCGCAATCATCAAACTTAGTTAAAAAAAGTCATTTAAGCCTTTTAACAGTGAGATCTACGCGATATGGCCGACAAATGTAATTTTGATGTTAACTCCCAAACCGCTGCGCAGAAGTCAACCAAACTTCACCCAATAGTGTATTGTATCACAATCTAGTAGTTACATTTTGACATTTGGTTCTAGGACATTTGGTTTGAGCGCAATCATCAAACTTAGTTAAAAAAAGTCATTTAAGCCTTTTCACAGTGAGATCTACGCGATATGGCCGACAAATGTAATTTTGATGTTAACTCCCAAACCGCTGCGCAGAAGTCAACCAAACTTCACCCAATAATGTATTGTATCACATTCTAGTAGTTACATTTGGAAATTTGGTTCTAGGACATTTGGTTTGAGCGCAATCCTCAAACTTAGTTAAAAAAAAGTCATTTAAGCCTTTCCACAGTGAGATCTAAGCGATATGGCCGAGAAATGTAATTTTTATGTTAACTCCCAAACCGATGCGCAGAAGTCAACCAAACTTCACCCAATAGTGTATTGTATCACAATCTAGTAGTTACATGTGGAAATTTGGTTCTTGGACATTTGGTTTGAGCGCAATCATCAAACTTAGTTAAAAAAAGTCATTTAAGCCTTTTCACAGTGAGATCTACGCGATATGGCCGACAAATGTAATTTTGATGTTAACTCCCAAACCGCTGCGCAGAAGTCAACCAAACTTCACCCAATAGTGTATTGTATCACAATCTAGTAGTTACATTTGGACATTTGGTTCTTGGACATTTGGTTTGAGCGCAATCATCAAACTTAGTTAAAAAAAGTCATTTAAGCCTTTTCACAGTGAGATCTACGCGATATGGCCGAGAAATGTAATTTTGATGTTAACTCCCAAACCGCTGCGCAGAAGTCAACCAAACTTCACCCAATAGTGTATTGTATCACAATCTAGTAGTTACATTTGGACATTTAGTTCTAGGACATTTGGTTTGAGCGCAATCATCAAACTTAGTTAAAAAAAGTCATTTAAGCCTTTTCACAGTGAGATCTACGCGATATGGCCGAGAAATGTAATTTTTATGTTAACTCCCAAACCGCTGCGCAGAAGTCAACCAAACTTCACCCAATAGTGTATTGTATCACAATCTAGTAGTTACATTTGGACATTTAGTTCTAGGACATTTGGTTTGAGCGCAATCATCAAACTTAGTTAAAAAAAGTCATTTAAGCCTTTTCACAGTGAAATCTACGCGATATGGCCGAGAAATGTAATTTTGATGTTAACTCCCAAAGCGCTGCGCAGAAGTCAACTAAACTTCACCCAATAGTGTATTGTATCACAATCTAGTAGTTACATTTGGAAATTTGGTTCTAGGACATTTGGTCTGAGCGCAATCCTCAAACTTAGTTGAAAAAAAAAGTCATTTAAGCCTTTTCACAGTGAGATCTACGCGATATGGCCGAGAAATGTAATTTTGATGTTAACTCCCAAACCGCTGCGCAGAAGTCAACCAAACTTCACCCAATAGTGTATTGTATAACAATCTAGTAGTTACATTTGGAAATTTGGTTCTAGGACATTTGGTTTGAGCGCAATCCTCAAACTTAGTTAAAAAAAAGTCTTTTAAGCCTTTTCACACTGAGATCTACGCGATATGGCCGAGAAATGTAATTTTGATGTTAACTCCCAAACTGCTGCGCAGAAGTCAACCAAACTTCACCCAATAGTGTATTGTATCACAATCTAGTAGTTACATGTGGAAATTTGGTTCTAGAACATTTGATTTAAGCGCAATCCTCAAACTTAGTTAAAAAAAGTCATTTAAGCCTTTTCTCAGTGAGATCTAGGCGATATGCCCGAGAAATGTAATTTTGATGTTAACTCCCAAACCGCTAGGCAGAAGTCAACCAAACTTCACCCAATAGTGTATTGTATCACAATCTAGTAGTTACATTTGGAAATTTAGTTCTAGGACATTTGGTTTGAGCGCAATCATCAAACTTAGTTAAAAAAAAGTCATTTAAGCCTTTTCACAGTGAGATCTACGCGATATGGCCGAGAAATGTAATTTTGATGTTAACTCCCAAACCGCTGCGCAGAAGTCAACCAAACTTCACCCAATAGTGTATTGTATCACAATCTAGTAGTTACATTTGGACATTTGGTTCTTGGACATTTGGTTTGAGCGCAATCATCAAACTTAGTTAAAAAAAAGTCATTTAAGCCTTTTAACAGTGAGATCTACGCGATATGGCCGAGAAATGTAATTTTGATGTTAACTCCCAAACCGCTGCGCAGAAGTCAACCAAACTTCACCCAATAGTGTATTGTATCACAATCTAGTAGTTACATTTGGACTTTTGGTTCTAGGACATTTGGTTTGAGCGCAATCATCAAACTTAGTTAAAAAAAGTCATTTAAGCCTTTTCACAGTGAGATCTACGCGATATGGCCGAGAAATGTAATTTTGATGTTAACTCCCAAACCGCTGCGCAGAAGTCAACCAAACTTCACCCAATAGTGTATTGTATCACAATCTAGTAGTTACATTTGGACATTTGGTTCTTGGACATTTGGTTTGAGCGCAATCATCAAACTTAGTTAAAAAAAGTCATTTAAGCCTTTTAACAGTGAGATCTACGCGATATGGCCGACAAATGTAATTTTGATGTTAACTCCCAAACCGCTGCGCAGAAGTCAACCAAACTTCACCCAATAGTGTATTGTATCACAATCTAGTAGTTACATTTTGACATTTGGTTCTAGGACATTTGGTTTGAGCGCAATCATCAAACTTAGTTAAAAAAAGTCATTTAAGCCTTTTCACAGTGAGATCTACGCGATATGGCCGACAAATGTAATTTTGATGTTAACTCCCAAACCGCTGCGCAGAAGTCAACCAAACTTCACCCAATAATGTATTGTATCACATTCTAGTAGTTACATTTGGAAATTTGGTTCTAGGACATTTGGTTTGAGCGCAATCCTCAAACTTAGTTAAAAAAAAGTCATTTAAGCCTTTCCACAGTGAGATCTAAGCGATATGGCCGAGAAATGTAATTTTTATGTTAACTCCCAAACCGCTGCGCAGAAGTCAACCAAACTTCACCCAATAGTGTATTGTATCACAATCTAGTAGTTACATGTGGAAATTTGGTTCTTGGACATTTGGTTTGAGCGCAATCATCAAACTTAGTTAAAAAAAGTCATTTAAGCCTTTTCACAGTGAGATCTACGCGATATGGCCGACAAATGTAATTTTGATGTTAACTCCCAAACCGCTGCGCAGAAGTCAACCAAACTTCACCCAATAGTGTATTGTATCACAATCTAGTAGTTACATTTGGACATTTGGTTCTTGGACATTTGGTTTGAGCGCAATCATCAAACTTAGTTAAAAAAAGTCATTTAAGCCTTTTCACAGTGAGATCTACGCGATATGGCCGAGAAATGTAATTTTGATGTTAACTCCCAAACCGCTGCGCAGAAGTCAACCAAACTTCACCCAATAGTGTATTGTATCACAATCTAGTAGTTACATTTGGACATTTAGTTCTAGGACATTTGGTTTGAGCGCAATCATCAAACTTAGTTAAAAAAAGTCATTTAAGCCTTTTCACAGTGAGATCTACGCGATATGGCCGAGAAATGTAATTTTTATGTTAACTCCCAAACCGCTGCGCAGAAGTCAACCAAACTTCACCCAATAGTGTATTGTATCACAATCTAGTAGTTACATTTGGACATTTAGTTCTAGGACATTTGGTTTGAGCGCAATCATCAAACTCAGTTAAAAAAAGTCATTTAAGCCTTTTCACAGTGAAATCTACGCGATATGGCCGAGAAATGTAATTTTGATGTTAACTCCCAAAGCGCTGCGCAGAAGTCAACTAAACTTCACCCAATAGTGTATTGTATCACAATCTAGTAGTTACATTTGGAAATTTGGTTCTAGGACATTTGGTCTGAGCGCAATCCTCAAACTTAGTTGAAAAAAAAAGTCATTTAAGCCTTTTCACAGTGAGATCTACGCGATATGGCCGAGAAATGTAATTTTGATGTTAACTCCCAAACCGCTGCGCAGAAGTCAACCAAACTTCACCCAATAGTGTATTGTATAACAATCTAGTAGTTACATTTGGAAATTTGGTTCTAGGACATTTGGTTTGAGCGCAATCCTCAAACTTAGTTAAAAAAAAGTCTTTTAAGCCTTTTCACACTGAGATCTACGCGATATGGCCGAGAAATGTAATTTTGATGTTAACTCCCAAACTGCTGCGCAGAAGTCAACCAAACTTCACCCAATAGTGTATTGTATCACAATCTAGTAGTTACATGTGGAAATTTGGTTCTAGAACATTTGATTTAAGCGCAATCCTCAAACTTAGTTAAAAAAAGTCATTTAAGCCTTTTCTCAGTGAGATCTAGGCGATATGCCCGAGAAATGTAATTTTGATGTTAACTCCCAAACCGCTAGGCAGAAGTCAACCAAACTTCACCCAATAGTGTATTGTATCACAATCTAGTAGTTACATTTGGAAATTTAGTTCTAGGACATTTGGTTTGAGCGCAATCATCAAACTTAGTTAAAAAAAAGTCATTTAAGCCTTTTCACAGTGAGATCTACGCGATATGGCCGAGAAATGTAATTTTGATGTTAACTCCCAAACCGCTGCGCAGAAGTCAACCAAACTTCACCCAATAGTGTATTGTATCACAATCTAGTAGTTACATTTGGACATTTGGTTCTTGGACATTTGGTTTGAGCGCAATCATCAAACTTAGTTAAAAAAAAGTCATTTAAGCCTTTTAACAGTGAGATCTACGCGATATGGCCGAGAAATGTAATTTTGATGTTAACTCCCAAACCGCTGCGCAGAAGTCAACCAAACTTCACCCAATAGTGTATTGTATCACAATCTAGTAGTTACATTTGGACTTTTGGTTCTAGGACATTTGGTTTGAGCGCAATCATCAAACTTAGTTAAAAAAAGTCATTTAAGCCTTTTCACAGTGAGATCTACGCGATATGGCCGACAAATGTAATTTTGATGTTAACTCCCAAACCGCTGCGCAGAAGTCAACCAAACTTCACCCAATAGTGTATTGTATCACAATCTAGTAGTTACATTTGGACATTTGGTTCTTGGACATTTGGTTTGAGCGCAATCATCAAACTTAGTTAAAAAAAGTCATTTAAGCTTTTTAACAGTGAGATCTACGCGATATGGCCGACAAATGTAATTTTGATGTTAACTCCCAAACCGCTGCGCAGAAGTCAACCAAACTTCACCCAATAGTGTATTGTATCACAATCTAGTAGTTACATTTGGACATTGTGTTCTAGGACATTTGGTTTGAGCGCAATCATCAAACTTAGTTAAAAAAAGTCATTTAAGCCTTTTCACAGTGAGATCTACGCGATATGGCCGAGAAATGTAATTTTGATGTTAACTCCCAAACCGCTGCGCAGAAGTCAACCAAACTTCACCCAATAGTGTATTGTATCACAATCTAGTAGTTACATTTGGACATTTGGTTCTTGGACATTTGGTTTGAGCGCAATCATCAAACTTAGTTAAAAAAAGTCATTTAAGCCTTTTAACAGTGAGATCTACGCGATATGGCCGACAAATGTAATTTTGATGTTAACTCCCAAACCGCTGCGCAGAAGTCAACCAAACTTCACCCAATAGTGTATTGTATCACAATCTAGTAGTTACATTTTGACATTTGGTTCTAGGACATTTGGTTTGAGCGCAATCATCAAACTTAGTTAAAAAAAGTCATTTAAGCCTTTTCACAGTGAGATCTACGCGATATGGCCGACAAATGTAATTTTGATGTTAACTCCCAAACCGCTGCGCAGAAGTCAACCAAACTTCACCCAATAATGTATTGTATCACATTCTAGTAGTTACATTTGGAAATTTGGTTCTAGGACATTTGGTTTGAGCGCAATCCTCAAACTTAGTTAAAAAAAAGTCATTTAAGCCTTTCCACAGTGAGATCTAAGCGATATGGCCGAGAAATGTAATTTTTATGTTAACTCCCAAACCGATGCGCAGAAGTCAACCAAACTTCACCCAATAGTGTATTGTATCACAATCTAGTAGTTACATGTGGAAATTTGGTTCTTGGACATTTGGTTTGAGCGCAATCATCAAACTTAGTTAAAAAAAGTCATTTAAGCCTTTTCACAGTGAGATCTACGCGATATGGCCGACAAATGTAATTTTGATGTTAACTCCCAAACCGCTGCGCAGAAGTCAACCAAACTTCACCCAATAGTGTATTGTATCACAATCTAGTAGTTACATTTGGACATTTGGTTCTTGGACATTTGGTTTGAGCGCAATCATCAAACTTAGTTAAAAAAAGTCATTTAAGCCTTTTCACAGTGAGATCTACGCGATATGGCCGAGAAATGTAATTTTGATGTTAACTCCCAAACCGCTGCGCAGAAGTCAACCAAACTTCACCCAATAGTGTATTGTATCACAATCTAGTAGTTACATTTGGACATTTAGTTCTAGGACATTTGGTTTGAGCGCAATCATCAAACTTAGTTAAAAAAAGTCATTTAAGCCTTTTCACAGTGAGATCTACGCGATATGGCCGAGAAATGTAATTTTTATGTTAACTCCCAAACCGCTGCGCAGAAGTCAACCAAACTTCACCCAATAGTGTATTGTATCACAATCTAGTAGTTACATTTGGACATTTAGTTCTAGGACATTTGGTTTGAGCGCAATCATCAAACTTAGTTAAAAAAAGTCATTTAAGCCTTTTCACAGTGAAATCTACGCGATATGGCCGAGAAATGTAATTTTGATGTTAACTCCCAAAGCGCTGCGCAGAAGTCAACTAAACTTCACCCAATAGTGTATTGTATCACAATCTAGTAGTTACATTTGGAAATTTGGTTCTAGGACATTTGGTCTGAGCGCAATCCTCAAACTTAGTTGAAAAAAAAAGTCATTTAAGCCTTTTCACAGTGAGATCTACGCGATATGGCCGAGAAATGTAATTTTGATGTTAACTCCCAAACCGCTGCGCAGAAGTCAACCAAACTTCACCCAATAGTGTATTGTATAACAATCTAGTAGTTACATTTGGAAATTTGGTTCTAGGACATTTGGTTTGAGCGCAATCCTCAAACTTAGTTAAAAAAAAGTCTTTTAAGCCTTTTCACACTGAGATCTACGCGATATGGCCGAGAAATGTAATTTTGATGTTAACTCCCAAACTGCTGCGCAGAAGTCAACCAAACTTCACCCAATAGTGTATTGTATCACAATCTAGTAGTTACATGTGGAAATTTGGTTCTAGAACATTTGATTTAAGCGCAATCCTCAAACTTAGTTAAAAAAAGTCATTTAAGCCTTTTCTCATTGAGATCTAGGCGATATGCCCGAGAAATGTAATTTTGATGTTAACTCCCAAACCGCTAGGCAGAAGTCAACCAAACTTCACCCAATAGTGTATTGTATCACAATCTAGTAGTTACATTTGGAAATTTAGTTCTAGGACATTTGGTTTGAGCGCAATCATCAAACTTAGTTAAAAAAAAGTCATTTAAGCCTTTTCACAGTGAGATCTACGCGATATGGCCGAGAAATGTAATTTTGATGTTAACTCCCAAACCGCTGCGCAGAAGTCAACCAAACTTCACCCAATAGTGTATTGTATCACAATCTAGTAGTTACATTTGGACATTTGGTTCTTGGACATTTGGTTTGAGCGCAATCATCAAACTTAGTTAAAAAAAAGTCATTTAAGCCTTTTAACAGTGAGATCTACGCGATATGGCCGAGAAATGTAATTTTGATGTTAACTCCCAAACCGCTGCGCAGAAGTCAACCAAACTTCACCCAATAGTGTATTGTATCACAATCTAGTAGTTACATTTGGACTTTTGGTTCTAGGACATTTGGTTTGAGCGCAATCATCAAACTTAGTTAAAAAAAGTCATTTAAGCCTTTTCACAGTGAGATCTACGCGATATGGCCGACAAATGTAATTTTGATGTTAACTCCCAAACCGCTGCGCAGAAGTCAACCAAACTTCACCCAATAGTGTATTGTATCACAATCTAGTAGTTACATTTGGACATTTGGTTCTTGGACATTTGGTTTGAGCGCAATCATCAAACTTAGTTAAAAAAAGTCATTTAAGCTTTTTAACAGTGAGATCTACGCGATATGGCCGACAAATGTAATTTTGATGTTAACTCCCAAACCGCTGCGCAGAAGTCAACCAAACTTCACCCAATAGTGTATTGTATCACAATCTAGTAGTTACATTTGGACATTGTGTTCTAGGACATTTGGTTTGAGCGCAATCATCAAACTTAGTTAAAAAAAGTCATTTAAGCCTTTTCACAGTGAGATCTACGCGATATGGCCGAGAAATGTAATTTTGATGTTAACTCCCAAACCGCTGCGCAGAAGTCAACCAAACTTCACCCAATAGTGTATTGTATCACAATCTAGTAGTTACATTTGGACATTTGGTTCTTGGACATTTGGTTTGAGCGCAATCATCAAACTTAGTTAAAAAAAGTCATTTAAGCCTTTTAACAGTGAGATCTACGCGATATGGCCGACAAATGTAATTTTGATGTTAACTCCCAAACCGCTGCGCAGAAGTCAACCAAACTTCACCCAATAGTGTATTGTATCACAATCTAGTAGTTACATTTGGACATTTGGTTCTAGGACATTTGGTTTGAGCGCAATCATCAAACTTAGTTAAAAAAAGTCATTTAAGCCTTTTAACAGTGAGATCTACGCGATATGCCCGAGAAATGTAATTTTGATGTTAACTCCCAAACCGCTGCGCAGAAGTCAACCAAACTTCACCCAATAGTGTATTGTATCACAATCTAGTAGTTACATTTGGACATTTGGTTCTAGGACATTTGGTTTGAGCGCAATCATCAAACTTAGTTAAAAAAAAGTCATTTAAGCCTTTTAACAGTGAGATCTACGCGATATGGCCGACAAATGTAATTTTGATGTTAACTCCCAAACCGCTGCGCAGAAGTCAACCAAACTTCACCCAATAGTGTATTGTATCACAATCTAGTAGTTACATTTGGACATTGTGTTCTAGGACATTTGGTTTGAGCGCAATCATCAAACTTAGTTAAAAAAAGTCATTTAAGCCTTTTCACAGTGAGATCTACGCGATATGGCCGAGAAATGTAATTTTGATGTTAACTCCCAAACCGCTGCGCAGAAGTCAACCAAACTTCACCCAATAGTGTATTGTATCACAATCTAGTAGTTACATTTGGACATTTGGTTCTTGGACATTTGGTTTGAGCGCAATCATCAAACTTAGTTAAAAAAAGTCATTTAAGCCTTTTAACAGTGAGATCTACGCGATAAGGCCGACAAATGTAATTTTGATGTTAACTCCCAAACCGCTGCGCAGAAGTCAACCAAACTTCACCCAATAGTGTATTGTATCACAATCTAGTAGTTACATTTGGACATTTGGTTCTAGGACATTTGGTTTGAGCGCAATCATCAAACTTAGTTAAAAAAAGTCATTTAAGCCTTTTAACAGTGAGATCTACGCGATATGGCCGACAAATGTAATTTTGATGTTAACTCCCAAACCGCTGCGCAGAAGTCAACCAAACTTCACCCAATAGTGTATTGTATCACAATCTAGTAGTTACATTTTGACATTTGGTTCTAGGACATTTGGTTTTAGCGCAATCATCAAACTTAGTTAAAAAAAGTCATTTAAGCCTTTTCACAGTGAAATCTACGCGATATGGCCGAGAAATGTAATTTTGATGTTAACTCCCAAACCGCTGCGCAGAAGTCAACCAAACTTCACCCAATAGTGTATTGTATCACAATCTAGTAGTTACATTTGGAAATTTGGTTCTAGGACATTTGGTCTGAGCGCAATCCTCAAACTTAGTTGAAAAAAAAAGTCATTTAAGCCTTTTCACAGTGAGATCTACGCGATATGGCCGAGAAATGTAATTTTGATGTTAACTCCCAAACCGCTGCGCAGAAGTCAACCAAACTTCACCCAATAGTGTATTGTATAACAATCTAGTAGTTACATTTGGAAATTTGGTTCTAGGACATTTGGTTTGAGCGCAATCCTCAAACTTAGTTAAAAAAAAGTCTTTTAAGCCTTTTCACACTGAGATCTACGCGATATGGCCGAGAAATGTAATTTTGATGTTAACTCCCAAACTGCTGCGCAGAAGTCAACCAAACTTCACCCAATAGTGTATTGTATCACAATCTAGTAGTTACATGTGGAAATTTGGTTCTAGAACATTTGATTTAAGCGCAATCCTCAAACTTAGTTAAAAAAAGTCATTTAAGCCTTTTCTCAGTGAGATCTAGGCGATATGCCCGAGAAATGTAATTTTGATGTTAACTCCCAAACCGCTAGGCAGAAGTCAACCAAACTTCACCCAATAGTGTATTGTATCACAATCTAGTAGTTACATTTGGAAATTTAGTTCTAGGACATTTGGTTTGAGCGCAATCATCAAACTTAGTTAAAAAAAAGTCATTTAAGCCTTTTCACAGTGAGATCTACGCGATATGGCCGAGAAATGTAATTTTGATGTTAACTCCCAAACCGCTGCGCAGAAGTCAACCAAACTTCACCCAATAGTGTATTGTATCACAATCTAGTAGTTACATTTGGACATTTGGTTCTTGGACATTTGGTTTGAGCGCAATCATCAAACTTAGTTAAAAAAAAAAGTCATTTAAGCCTTTTAACAGTGAGATCTACGCGATATGGCCGAGAAATGTAATTTTGATGTTAACTCCCAAACCGCTGCGCAGAAGTCAACCAAACTTCACCCAATAGTGTATTGTATCACAATCTAGTAGTTACATTTGGACTTTTGGTTCTAGGACATTTGGTTTGAGCGCAATCATCAAACTTAGTTAAAAAAAGTCATTTAAGCCTTTTCACAGTGAGATCTACGCGATATGGCCGACAAATGTAATTTTGATGTTAACTCCCAAACCGCTGCGCAGAAGTCAACCAAACTTCACCCAATAGTGTATTGTATCACAATCTAGTAGTTACATTTGGACATTTG